>NW_025783225.1:0-29460 GCF_021130785.1 Homalodisca vitripennis | reverse complement strand
AAATCCCCCAAACACATGGCTGGTTAAAATTGCTCCTTTTGAAAAAACCTGCATTTTTTAGAATTGTGCGAATGGTGTTTTGCTGTGTTGTTTCACTACTCATCAGTCAAAGTTGGTAACAAGTACACAGTTCTGTATCAATTTAGTCACTTTTCATAGAAGTTGTGCGTAATCGATGTGCCACTCGTTGTCATGGCAATTTTACATATTAGTACAATAATTCAATCACTCTAAGTGATTCCTACTTTGTGTAGAAATGTGGTCACTGTGGACTATTATAATACCACTGGAATTTTACTATAAATATTGACTTAATAATAAACGCATTGCCTTTCACCCTTTAGTTTGGATTTTATTGAATAACTGTCAATTTCTGCAAACCTTTTATATATGAAGTCATTTTTGCTTTCATCATCATTCCACAGCCTTTTATTGCAAGGAATATTAATTCATGCCTACTGATACTCCCGCTGAAAATGCATTTGTACACTTTAGAAAGGATATAACTTACGAGTAAAATAGTCCTTCAGGGAATTATTTATAACACACTTAGTGATGATGAAAAACAGCATTTTGAAATTTGTATGGGTTTTAGGTGATATCAAAGTATTGTCCTTCGGACCATTCTTTGACGGCCAAGAAAAAATTTATATAAAACAATTTCTGTTGAAATTTAAGAAGCCACGTTTCCTAAATTGGGTAATAAAGAAAGGTTTGCATATTCTAAGATTAGTAATATTAAACAAAATCAAATATCCCGCTTAGGAGTAGAGTAAAAAAATATTGAAATAACGGAAGTAAGATATTTTATTCCAGACATTTGCCATCGTTCAGTGAAACAATAAATCAGTAACACTACGTTTCGAGAACTGAAATTTGATCTCTTCTTCAGGTAAAGAACTAACCTAATACATAATACATAATATTCCAGTGGTGCTGTTTATTTTTATCAAAATACCGTGTGATTAACAAATTCTGAGTTTTTCTAAATGCGGTATTTAGGTAAGGTAATGTTATTGTTTACCATCCACATTCCTGTCCTAAGATATGTGTGTTGCAGCAAAAGTTTGCCGCTTCTCCACGCGACAATCTTAGATAAAAGTTACGAATAAAGAGCACGGTCACCCTTTTAGAATCCCTCTTACCATATGAAGACCAACACGCAATTAGAATCGCGTGTCTATGCAAACTTGTTCTTTGAGCTAACCCTATGAGAATTTAGCGGTGAATTTTTATTTTCGACTTCGATTCCTCTCGATTTAAGAGCCCAGTTGGGTGTATAAAACCATTGGACTTATGTTTATTAGGATTTCTTCCTTATTGAAGACTTGCCGTGTCAAAGATATTTTACTTTAGGACACAATATAGAACTGAAATCACCTCACTGAAATATCTGAAAAAATGGAACTATGTTGATAGTTAAAGGTTGTGCACAGTGGGGCGAGATGCCTTAATTATGAACTAATTATTAGCGCAGCAATTCCTGAATAGGTTGAAAATTTCTTTACTTATTACTCAAATATAATAGTTTCAAAACCGTTTTTTGAACACTCGTATCTAAATTAAGAAAATTATTTTAGTCTTACCGACCAATTGGGTCTAGTACTACCTTAACGTTATAAGTAATATTGTAACAATATATTACTAAACAGAGTCTTTGGTTTCTGTTCCAACTGCTTTTTACTCTTCCAATATGAGTTGCTATTGTTTAACGAAAAGACAATACGAAATGTACAATAGACACTTCAAAACTTTGATTCTAACGGTGTAACTTGGATATCCACAGTTACAAATAATCTCACTACAAAAGGATATTATCAACATGGTTTAAATAATGCATGATTTTCGGTTTTGCACCGCAAATCCCACACGTCTCTATTATCCAAAGAATCATGTGCTTCGCTCTCCTTGTAGCTCAATCCTGTACTTTCTTTTTCAAATACTAGTTTTATTGGCTAACAGAATATGAACGATGGTCGAGCATTTCTACCATATATTATTTTCTTCTATTCTTATCTGGAGTGGTACAATACATAAGGCAAACAAATACAGTTTTATTACCCGAAGAACACCCTTGTGTAACCTCCGACACAAACCGTTGTTTGTAATACGATTGATTAGCTTTCAGGATATAACTTAATTTTTACTCCTTAGGATATGTATAAATTACAAAATTCAAAGACAATAAAGGTATATAGGGTATTGGCTTTATTTACTATTAAAGTACAACGTTTTTGTAACATGCTTTATTACTTAATAACAGCTAAGTGACTTTGTAGGACATGAAACTTATATTACAAAACTGGAAATTATTTAACTAATTTAAACTATAAGAACATTATAATAAGTTACAAATATTTATAAACTATTAATAATAATAGAGTAATACTTCAGTGTTTCATATTTTCTTTTATATTAGTAAAATCCAATTTCCAAAATAAAATTTTTTCTTGTTTTCATTAAATCGTAATTTATGGTTAAGCGTTCTTTACATTTAATTATATTATATATTATGGCAAGCAATACTTTTAATTTTAATACATTCGTACTTAAAACTCAACCTCCAGGTATCTGGAAGTTTAGACTTTAGTATTCTCTCCAAACAATATAATTTGGATGAGGACAATATGTTTGGCATCGCTAATAGTATAAAATTATGTACAAGGTACCAATAACGACGGAAGTAAAATTTTTTGGAAAAATTTTAGATTTTTTAAAATATTTTATTTCCTTAATCTCTATTATTTTTTATATATAATAACTTATATATTTCACTTTACTAAGCCACAAAAAAATTATTTTACTAAGTTATGACACATGTTTGATTTTTACATTCTCGACTTTCATACTGTACTCATTCTGTAACTTTTGAAATATTGATATTTTTGTTTTATATTTTATGTTGGCTACACTGCTCCCTTTACGTACATCACCTGCTTGATTTTAACAGCTGTCTGTTTGTTTTGATTACCGTATATTTTACACTGAATTTCTTGTTTGTGAGTTGAGTTTTGTAAGTGTTACTATAGTTTCAGAAACATTATTGTTACTGTTGTATTATTTCGTGATTTTTCCTAGTGTGTTGTGAAAAATGCCACGCATAAAGAAGTTTAGTAAAAAGAAAATATCATGGAAATCAATATATGCCTAGCCCTGTAAGCAATGCAGGCCAAAGTAGTCCTAGTAATGAAGGTATTGACCTATCAAGTTCCTAGGCCTAGTTCATCTCAAAGTAAGCCTACAACTCTTTCTACTTCTAGAAAGAAACTAGTCTACCTAAGAATGACTGGCAATAGAAGAGACTATATCAATGAAAGAAGTCAGGTAGGAAATATTATTATTGACCTATCCGTACTCAATGACATTTTCAAAAATGTTCAATGCCGGAGATGTTCATGTAACACATTAAAAATATTTGAACTTACTAACAGAAGGAAAGGCTTGGCATTCCAACTAGAAGTAAGTTGTAGTAATTGTAACCAAACTTCAGATTTATACTTCAAGTAAAAAAAGTGTCATCTGAGATGAATAGTGTGCATGAAATAAATCTTAGGCCTGCTGAAACGCTTTGCGCAATCATGAACTTACCGCGCCCCCCTCAGCGCTTTCAACTCTAAAATCAGACCTTAGGTAAGGTAACAAAAAAAGTAGCTAGTGAGGCTATGAAACTTGCTGCTCATGAAGCAGTTGTTGATAATGAGGGCAATATAAATATTTTGTGCTGCATTCGATGGAAGTTAGCAAAAATGGATGGGGCCACGTTTCACTGAATAGAATTGTTTCAGTCACTAACATGGTAACTGGCAAGGTTATGGATGTGGAATGTTTCAAAAAATATTGCTCTATGTGCCACAATAACAAAAAGAAAGATCATATATGTACATCTCATTATAAGGAAAGCAGTGGAGGTATGGAAATGGCCGGAACACTTGCAATTTTCAATCGGTCAGTGGAACAAAATGGTGTAAGGTACACACAGTACCTAGGAGATGGAGACAGCAAAGCCTTCCAACATATTGCTGATTCAAAACCATATGGTAGCATCCCCAAAGAAAACATTTAATGCATTGGACACATCCAAAAAAGGATGGGAGCCAGGCTTCTAAAATTGCGCAATGACTGCACAAATGAAAAACTTGAGGATGGTAAGGGGTTGTCAGGTAAAAATCAGTTTACTATAGAAGCAGCTACTCAATCGCAGACATATTATGGTCTATCAATTAGAAGGAACATTGATAATCTTGACAATATGTACGAAGCTGTGTGGTCAAAGTTTTTTCATAGACTATCAACTGTTGAAAGCCCACAACATGGAATTTTTCCTAAGGGAGAAGATTCTTGGTATAAATACCAACGTTCCCTAGTAGTAACTAAAGATGCATTTACTCATAAAAAAGTCACTCCCTTTAGCTATTATGAACGAAATTAAACCTATCTACAGAGATTTGTCTAACAAAACTCTACTGGGGAAATGCCTACACGGAAAAGACTCAAAACCCGAACGAGTCGTTCAATAATATTGTATGGTCACGGGACCAAAACGCGTGTTATTTGAGCTTGAAACACTAAAAAAGGAGTTTGGGATTCTGTAATAACTTACAACTCAAGTTATTTAGGTAGGGTAAAGGTTTTGCAAGAACTCTTTGGTCAGGCTGGTGCAAATTGTGTACTTGGGCTAAAGGCACTTGACCAATTACAGCAAATAAAAGTGACTAAGGCGGCCAGAGTAGCAGGAAGAATTAAAAAGAGGAAGCTGGAAGACATGGAAGAAGAAGAGGAGCTGTATGGACCTCATTTTGATGCTGTTGTGTGAAAAAAAGACAATATTGTCTTTCCGCTTCGTTTCGCGAAAACTTCAACTTTCAATTTCAAGTTCACTTTTTTCCGACATTTCTCAATGTATTGGGTTGGAATTTTCACCACACATTCCTATCAATCTCCTTTACATGGTAAACTTAACTTTACTGTATAATAACCAACAACCAAATAAATAAATTATTTATAATCTTAAAAGTTTTTTATTGTTATTTTTTTACAACATATATATAATATTTTTGTACAAAATCCTGATCATATATACATTTAATTTTAGGTTTACTAGTCATTTGAAGAGTCATAACAACAAGTTATGAAATTTGGTTTACCTTACTATAGTAATTTTTAAGAAAATGGTACCAAATTATGACAAATTTAACATTAGGTTAAATGAGACGTCAGACTCCCCGTAAAGAATAATAAAAATTTTATCAATTGTATAAACTATGAAAAAGAGACCTATAACAAGAAATGAAATAAGGCGATCTAACATTAAAATAATTTAACAGTAGCAACGCTACAATCAATAATATAAAATTAAAAAATAAAATGAAAATATAACACTAAAACAAGGCCTATTTCCCTTCAGTTATATCAATATTTGGGGACATAGTAAAATATTAATGGCAATCAATTTCAAATACATACAATATTAACTTAATTAAAAGAGAGGCAATATCTGTAGCACACCTATACAATTCAATCTGCGTCCATAACGCCTTGAGACAAAATTATTAACTAGTATTAATTGAATTTTTAAACTAATATAATAATGAATTTACAGACGAATTTGTAAAATTATACTCAATAATTGACTAACAACACATAATAAATACTATAATATAAAAATAATGATATAAAATTAATATTTAATAAATAAATACAATATAACAAATCATTATACCAAGTAACTATAATTTAATAAAATTAAATTAAAAAATATGTATAACATCAATTATCCCAAATATATGTCTAAAATAGTGTAATATACTGCCAAGTTATATGCGTAATGCGTTTGATTTCTATCAGCATGTTATTGTGGTCATTATTTGTACTTTAGAAATGCAGTATACATAAGTAGTTGTACAAAATCGGAAATATTTGGTGGTACAGAATTTGTTATATTGGTAAAATATAAAACAATATTCCACCAATATATATTTTTTATATTGCTAGTAAGGTAATAGGATCTTACAGCAACTGGATAATTCACCTCGCCCTTCAATGCGCTGGGATCAGCCGCATCATGTACGCAAAACAACAATACTTACCCTGCTATTAGGTTTCTTTGTCACCATTACCTAAGATTTAAATGTTTGGTGCACAGATTTTATATGGCAGCTAAGTTTTGAAAGCTTTTAAATATTACATTGAGTTGGATTGGTACAAGACTGCGTGTTACAAGGTATCCCTACTGTGTACTTTTAACGAGTTTTATCCAATTTTATTCTGCTCTTATAAGGCCATGTTATATATAAACAGGGTGTCAATTAAGTCTGGAACCTCTTTTTTAATTTTTAAACCACAATATAAAAAAATACCAAAGTACACACGTGCTTACTGGTGATAGTAACGCACACATCTGCCCAATTACTGACCGGATAATCCCTTTGGGGGACGGTCCACAAGGAGTCAGACAAAATTCTTAAATAGCAGCATAGGTCAAGTTTGGTATCAAATTAAAGGTCTTACTTAGCAGAGTACTATGCTGCAAATCGGACTTAAAAAGGTGGATTCATTCAGTAGTTATAGCTATTTGAATTTTAAAACAATTGAACAATGTAAATTATTAAGTATTACAAGTAAACACCAATTTTTAAGTACCTGTGATCAAAGTAAGTGTTCAAAATGTTCCCCTCCCATCGTCTGGCAATGTCCTAGGTGATTGTAAAAGCCATCCACTGCATTTTGAAGGTAGTCACGAGGAATATCTTGAGCTTCTTGGACTATGAGATTTCTTAGGTGCGCCAAATCTCGAGGCTTAGTACGATAAACTTTATCTTTGAGGTATCCCCAAAGAAAAAAATCCAGCGGAGATAAATCAGGGGAACGAGCAGGCCACTCAACTGCACCATGTCTTCCAATCCAACTGTGAAGGAATATTGTATCCAAGTATTCTCTAACAAAGAGAGCAAAGTGTGGTGGCGCGCCATCTTGTTGGAAATAAATTTATTTAAATTGTCGACCAAGAGCAGCTTGTAGTACAGGAACTATCTCATTTTGGAGCATTGCTAGATACGAGTCAACCATTTAAATTACCATTGACAAAATAATGGGCCCATAATTTGATTTCCTGTAATACCTGCCCAAACGTTAAGTTTCTGTGGATGCTGTGTATGACTCTATCTGCCACTTTCACATTCTAACAATAGTTGTGTTATTGGTAATAATTATTGATTCCTGGCTTCGATTACTACATTGTCAGATGATGGGAGGGGAACATTTTGAACACTTACTTTGATTACAGGTACTTAAAAATTGGCGTTTACTTGTAATACTTAATAATTTACATTGTTCAATTGTTTTAAAATTCAAATAGCTATAACTAGCTATAGCACTACATTCCTGCTGCTCTTGGTGGACAATTTCAAATAATTTATTCCCAACAAGATGGTGCACCACCACACTTTGCTCTCCTTGTTAGAGAATACTCGGATACAATATTCCTTCACAGATGGATTGGAAGACGTGGTGCAGTAGAGTGGCCTGCTCGTTCCCCTGATTTATCTCCGCTGGATTTTTTTTTGGGGGGGGGGGATACCGCAAAGATAAAGTTTATCGTACTAAGCCTCGAGATTTGGCGCACCTAAGAAATCTCATAGTCCAAGAAGCTCAAGATATTCCTCGTGTCTACCTTAAAAATGCAGTGGATGGCTTTTACAACCGTCTAGGACATTGCCAGACGATGGTAGGGGAACATTTTGAACACTTACTTTGATCACAGGTACTTAAAAATTGGTGTTTACTTGTAATACTTAATAATTTATATTGTTCAATCGTTTTAAAATTCAAATAGCTATAACTACTGAATGAATCCACCTTTTTAAGTCCGGTTTGCAGCATTGTACTCTGCTAAGTAAGACCTTTAATTTGATACCAAACTTGACCTATGCTGCTATTTAAGAATTTTGTCTGACTCCTTGTGGATCGTCCCCCAAAGGGATTATCCGGTCAGTGATAGGGCAGATGTGTGCGTTACTATCACCAGTAAGCACGTGTGAACTTTGGTATTTCTTTCTATTGTGGTTCAAAAATTGAAAAAGAGGTTCCGTATAAACTCATTAATAGGGTTTCACACTGTGACAGTACCAGCATAGCATGAACAAAATATTATGAGCGCATTCACACATGCACCGTTCTGGTGACGTGTAAGAAAGTGCTGACAATGGCACTCGGACGTGCAGTTCACGCCTCTGTAACTCCGCTTATAATTCGTTACACAAGATGGAGACTAAGAACTAATGCTGTGCCATTCTAGTGCCGTTGCTGTTAGGTATGTAAGTACACCCTGCTGTTTCAGTGATATTGACGTATCAGTTAGTGTAAATATGCCCTTTGCAGTAAATTGATTCAAGATAGAGCTGTACACGCATCAAAACTCTATGAGGAACGTTAGTTAAAACTGCAACAACTATACTTCCGCCGAAGGATATTTTAGTTTCTCTTAATTTTAAAAATTTAATTAAAAAATCTATCTAAAAGGTAAAGAAGGCCTAAAGAAGAATGAGATATGTATTTATAGAGATAGACTTTCTTAATGAATAAAGGTAAATGATGTATAACATAATGTAATATGTATACGTATTGAAATACTTTTGAATGTTATGGTGATATAAAATAAAAATTCTACTTAAAAGGCTATGACTTGTTTTAAATGTCTAATGTTGAAGTGTACTAAATATGAATTTAAATTGTTTTATTGACAATAAAATATGATCGATCAAATGTAATAGATAAAAAATGATAATGTTTCATTTGGGTGAGTAAATATTAAATACAATATTCGTTCCTTTAAAACATTACATATATATGGAAGGGTTGCGGACTGGATAGTCACCTAAGTAAATTAACGCCTGAAATATTTGGGTTGCAAAAATGAGGCGTAATTCGGTTGTAACGTGGAGTAATGTTGTACGGCAACGCTAACTGTCCGCCATTATAAACATAGTGTCCTGTCCTGTAGTTTACAACAAATAACCCAATTTTCATTTAGTCTTGTGTTGGCTGATAAGCGTTTGAGACAAACACAAGGCATCACTAACACTCTGTGACATCAAACATTCAAGCCTCCCCTACATTAGTCTAATGTACAGGACTCTTGTTCACGGTGTTTCGACATAATATCGGAATTTTGTGATCAATCTAGAGCGCTAGATTTACAAACCACGAATCAGTCTTCTGTCATCAGATGAGTGACTGAGAAAAAAACACAAAAAATCACTTGTCACTCTGTGGCACCAAAAAGATAAACCTCCACACCATTAAGTCTGCTACTGGATGTGTTTTGAAATCTCTTTGTTATAGTTTTAAATTACGGTAATGTTGTCTGAAATTTTGGCGAAAATTTTAAACAATTATAAGTCGAATATATTATTACACGAATTACTAAATATAATATCGACATTTTAATTAATAACATTATGCAAGCTATATTTGAAAAAGTACACAAAAATCTCGGTTGTTAGCCAATTTTAATTGGCGTATTCCTGCCGTACAGTTGTGCTTTGATCTATAAACAATTTAACACAGCGAGTAACGTAAACACAAACTTCGTTATCGCTCTTTTATTACTTTGAAAATAACAACCAATAGCTTCTTTGATAAAACCAAATATTCGAAGTAATAGATATTTAGATCAGTGTTAGAGAACATTTTACAACTCATATCGATTATGATGTCATTAAATTTATTTTGTACTAATATTCTCATATCGAGTTAATCAATAAAATGAAATAAAAAAGGAACTCTTGAAATATCGAGATAACAGGTTACAGAAAGGACAAATAGGTGTAAACTACTGCCATGGATAGCTGTCGGAGGGATTAGTGTGGCTTTAAGCCTTTGCTGGCCTAAATATGAGAGAACATCTTCCCCTACCTATTTTGACTGTAAGAGGCTCGAAGAGAGCTAGTCTCCTCTCAATCCAAGGAGACATGGCTAAGATAGTACATCCAGCTACCCCTCCTCATGCAAACTCAACAATAGACATCCCCTAAAACTAGTCTTTCTCAAAGTGTCACTCGGGGAGCAAGCGCCATGATCCCTTAAATAGTGGCTCTTTTTTAGTGGAAATAGAGGTCTCTTCTGCTTTCTTGGCCTCAGGAGAATAAATAGCAAAAAGTAAACTTAGTGGTATATATTATATGTTATAATTTTTGTAAATAATTGTTTAGTTAAATCACTAGAACCATCACTATATATGGATTTACAATTACAGTTTCTTTTCCCCATGTTGATTTTCATTTCAAATTTATTAAAATAAAATGTGTTCCATTAGAATACAATCGCAAGGCAATCCTACTATCGGGCGCCTTTGTTCTTTTAGTTTTATATCATTACTTTTAATTTATGCACTTTTTCTTAAGTAGTTACTGAGTCAAAAAGTATACTAGAAGCATGTTTGTTTACAGTTTGCTTTAATTATCTATAGACGTTTGAGTAGATTTGGAAAGAAATCTTTGTCCAAATATTAGTCATTGATAATCTTGATAATGTTATTCTATATAGCTCAATAAGTATGTTTCTCTTGAAGGTGGTATTGTGTGCCAAAGACCTTTATTGGTAAAAAACAAATAACACTTCTTTATTTAAATTGTTTTATTGAAGATGGAATGTTTGAAACAATAACAGGATTTCATATTCTTTCCATCTTTATATGTTACAAAAGGTATTACACAGAGTTTCAAGGATTTGAATCTATTCTCTTCGTCGGATGGTGAGGGGGAGATTAGTACATACAAAAATAAAAAACCTAAAACAGTAAACAAGAGATAGAAACGGGTTCAAAAATACAAAAAAACAGTTTGAACCCTTTCAAAAGACTCGCTAAAATTAGATACAGCAGTTTATTAACCAGTGACCCACGTGTGTATTTATGACAAAAACAATGGCTGCCAACGTTTAGACCCCTTTGTTTCACAGATCGTTTCTTTCGTGTAAATCAAATCAAAGAACTATTTTTGAAGCTTTCTTTGTTACTCATCTTCTGGAGTTTAATAAACAATTGCTCCCCCTTTGTTATTGTTGAAGACAATGGCATATAAACTGTACTGATGCAGTACTGATGTTTTTTTTATTTTCGTAATGACAGAAATAACGTATTATAAGGGGTTCCTTTTAAAAACTTCTTCGATACACCCTAATTTTTTATAATTTCTCTTTTCCAGCACAATATAATGTGAAATTGAGTGCTTGTCACATGCTTGTATAACATTTATTAGTTCGAGTGATTGTTTTTCAAAGCATTAGAAGGAAAGGGAAATTTATTATTAATCCTTAAAAACAAAATCAAGGCAGTTTGATAAGCAATTCATTCGGCTGTTCTAGTCATCGTAAGTATTGTAATTTTGCAAAATGGTTATACCGTGGGAATGTAAATAAATAAATTAATAAATAAATTAATAAATAAAATGTAAATAAAAGACTAGCTCTCTTCGAGCCTCTTCTAGTCAAAACAGGTAGGAGAAAATACTCTCTAATTTTTAAGCTAACAAAAGCTTAAGGCTCCATTACAGCTATGCGTGGCAGTATACTACACCTATTTGTCCTCTCTGTAACCCGTTATCTTGATATTTGACATTCAATAGCCCCTTTATTTATTTCATTTCACTAAATAACTCAATATGATAATTAACACAAAATAATTACAATAACATCTTAATCGATATGGGTTAAAACTTTCTATGATACTGATCTAAAAATTTATTTCGAATATTAGCTTTTATCAAAGAAGCTATTGGTTGTTATGTTCGAAGTCATAAAGGAGCGATAGCAAAGTTTTTGTTTACGTTACTTGCTGTGTTAATTTGTTTATAGATCAAAGCCCAACTGTACGGCAGGAATACGCCAAGTAAAATTGGCTGCCAAATGAGTTTATTTTTCAAAACGTAGATACGAAGAAAATATCTATATTTTATTTAGTAATTCGTGTAATAAAGTATTCGGATTAAAAATGTTTAAAATTTTTGTCAATATTGCATAAAACATTACCGTAAATTAAAAATATACCTAATACAGTTAAAAATACCCCCAATAGCAGACTCAATGGGGGGGAGAGTTTCACCTGTTTGGTTTTACAGAGTGACAAGTGATGCCTTTTGTTTTGTCTCAGTTACTCATGTAATGACAATAGACTGATTGATGATTTGTAGATCTATCGCTCTAGATTGATCATAAAATCCCGATATGATGTCTAAACACCATAAAAACAAGAGACATGTGCATTAGACTAATGAAGGGGCTTGCATTTTTTTTGTCACAGAGTGTTAGTGATGCCTTGTGTTTGTCTCAACCGCTTATCAGCTGACACAAGACTGATTGATAATTCGTAGAACAAGTGCTCTAATGTTATAATAAAAATGTTCGCACTATCAAATAGAACTAAATGGGTTATGGATTGTTAATTATAGAAGAGCAGGTCACCATGTTCAGAAAGGCTCTGATACGGCCATCTAGTGTTGCTGTACAACATTGCTTCACGTAACAACCGAATTATATCTCGTTCTTGGAACACAAATATTTCAGGCGCCAATTTAATTAAGCGACTATGCGAGTGGAACTCTTTCATTTTCATTTATTACTTTAATGAAAACATATTTTATTTAAAATGTACTCACTGAAAGCATCATGATGCTAGGAAATATCAAGCATCATAATTTTTCCACACAGATAACAATAAAATTAACACACGATTATTGACAAAGTTTAAATTTTATACTTATTTTGAATATTTACTTGTAATTTGGTTATCGTCACCCTTTTTTCAGAAGAGAAACAAAATAATTAATTTGTAAACGCTTTTTGTAAACGTCTGATTAATAATTTATTATTCCCAACTCTACAGTTTTGGTTGCATTTTGATATTGCTTTATGGGATTAAAAATCATTATAGAATAGTATAAAAATGTAATAATTATATTATATAAAGTTATCCCTGAATTAAGCAAATATAATTAAGCAATGGTAGTAAATCATTATTTTTTATGCACCGTCATGGGTCTTTCGCAGCATAAGCATCAAGTAGTGTCATCTTGTAGCAACATAAGATACAAGACAAAATGTAAAGGTTTTAAATGTGGTTTTATTACACGGTAATACAGCTTTCCACTTCCGATAGAAATTAATGATTGATTTCCTTCAGTTATGAGGATTAGTTGCTTAAATTACATTCGTACCTAATGAAAAATGTGGTAAAACTTTTTCAATGAAAAGTTAGTTGAAAGAGCTCTTACTTAGTGGCAGAACTCTCTCTATACAACACTTTTATCTGAAGTTTGCTAATTGACTCTGCAAAACACATTTATGTCCTTACCTTTGCCTTGACATTTGTATTATCGTTTTTTACAGCCACTTAATCTAGTTATAAGCGATCTTTCCCATATCTATGCCACTCTGAATGTAATTTTATTCATTTTTCATATAATATTATTTACTGAAGTTCTGAAATTCTGAAACACACTGATTGTATAAGTTGCAATAAAAAAAATATTCTCACTTACCTTTCATTTCATGAACCTAATAAATGAAATTACGATATGATGGTATTTTCAAACTGTTGTTATAAAGAAGCTTTGTGAAATAAGTAACTTTTTACATATTTATCTTTGTCAAACTTATATTACTGTAATTCTTATTGTTACGGTTATAAATTGAAAGAAATTTGTTGATATGATGCTATCATTACTGCCAAATTCTTATTATTGCTTTTTTATTGTATTGAGGTGTTTTTTTTTTTTAATTTAAGTATCTTTGATATCTTGAATAGTTTTTTTGTAACTAGTATAATCTGGAATAATAGAGGGATTAGTGACATTTTCCATCGTATTTAGTCTAAAAACAGGACCCTACATTCAAGGATTGGAGTAAATTTTTTAAAGTAAAAAAACCATGACAAATTGTAAAAAATTAACAAAAAGTGAAAGACTAAAATGTGCGAAGACCTAAAATTTTAGGTAAGGTAATAGAAAAGGTTTTACGTTAAAACCCATTTAGGCAAGTTTAAAACCAAGTGCAAACTACTGAAAAGAATGCATGCGGTCCGTATCGTAGAACTAATATCACTTCGCAAAACATGTAACACGGAATGGTGAAATATTAAGTCAGAGAAATATTACTTAATTATAAATATTGTATTTTATACTACTTAGAAATCTAACCTAATGAACAACTTTATGAATAAATTATGTGATACGCTATCTCCAGAAATACCTCACCTTTATGAAATAAACTGTTAAACTGAAATTTTTCATCAAACTCAGCAAAGTTTATACGCTATACGTGTAGGATACTCTTGTCCATTAGTTAAATTGTGAGTTGCAACTAACAACCTTCTCTTTAATCTTGTCAACAGAGTTATAAAAACAACATAACACACTTTGTTGTATAAATAGCAAGCATTTACTCAGGCACCGGAGATCTAACCGGTCAGGAGTAAAAAAGATCCCTATTTTAACTCAATAAACAAAACGATTACAGGGAAAAGCAAAAAATTTTACCCACTTTCAATTATGCTTAAAAATCGTTAGGTAAATCTTCGTTACTTTTTAAATGTTTGGAGGAAGAAATTGTTTTAAAGGAATTACAGTAGCAAATTAACCCTCTATTTCATTACAAATAGTGTTGTACGAATAGTGAATCTTTGAATTTTTGTGGGGTGGTTTAAAAATTCTTGGGCCTTACTATTCCAATTTTTTTATTTGAAAAGTTATTTTGTTATATTGAAAACATCATCCAGATGAAAAAATAGGTGAGACTTCCTAGCTCCCGTATCATTACACAAGTATTCCAAAAATCTATTACGATAACATATGTACTATATAGAGATGTTTATTAGTTAATAACCGTCTGTATTTACATAACGTAACTTTATCCAGAGGTAAAACAGTCTTTGTAACCTGATTGTATCAAAACATCCACTTATTCACTCGCTTCAATTGTTCTCCCAACTTGGGAGGGTCTTGGATTCAGAGCTTTACTCTAAAAACATGAAAGTTAGATTATTCTTAATTCGTAAGCGTAAGCTCATATACGTTTCCGAAAATTACATCCGAGACCCTTTTAATGCTGTAGAGTAGAAAAATAAATTAGAAAAGAATTCGATTCTTTTACCAAACTAGAGTTCCACGTACACAAGCCTCAATCAGTCTTGTGTCAGCGGATGAGCGACCGAGACAAAAACAAGGCATCACTTGTCGCCCTGTGACATCAAATATGCAAATATACCTTTCATTAGTATAATGCACATGTCTGCCATTAAACGTGCATTTTGCACACTCATTGATATAGTTATAATGAACTGAAGATGCGTTAATAATGTAATGTAAATCTATTTCAACAATATAAACCACAATACAAGTGAAGTACAAATAAAATTAATTTCACGAAAATTAAATTCTGCTTTTATGACAACAAAGGCAGCCACCATAGGAACGCCTTGTTTCACAGAAACGTTTCTTTCATGTAAATTAATTTAAGAACTGTTTTATATTTGAAGCTTTCTTTGTTACCTGTATCTCTATATTCTGGCGTTTAATGAATAACGGTTTCCTCTTAGCTTTTGTTGACATATAAGGTTTAGTAATACTTAAGCGATTTTGGCTTTATAAATAAAATATACCAGATTATCACTTCGAAACTCCATAATTCCCGTACAGATTCTCGTATGCAGTACAAACCAATGTGAAAGGAATCTGCTACATTCTTTTCTCATTAGGCCAAAAGTGTTTTTACTTCAAAACTTACGAGGCAAAGACCCAACAGTACTTTAAAATAAAAATGGGCTAGGTACCAAGTCTAAAAACCGTTTTGTTTAACTTTTTCTTCCCCATTTATCCTGATTCGTTCTTACACTACTTTTAATGTTTACAAAACTACGAATTACATTAGATCTATGAGTTCGTGCCATTTTTTAAAAATATGTGACATAAACAAAAAAGAGGTAATTTATAACTCGTACTATTACTCGTATATCAAATATATTAAAAATTTGGGGGTGCTTTCATAGAAATTAATTAAAAAGGTCCATAAGTATTTAGGATTATGGTGATAGTTCCAATGCAGAAAAAAAACTGTACCGAAATATTTTCAACCCCCCCCCAGTACTTTATACAGCATTTAGTTTTATTTATAAGAAAAAGGTTCATTTATATTTGTTTATACGATGTAGAACATTTCAGTAAACTTCCATGAATAATAATTATTATTTACAAACTATTGCTGTAACAACGTATTTCACTAGAGGCTCTTGACCGTATTATATATTAAAGCATTAAGTTTAGACTCTATACACATTCATGATTGTATGTAATGGCACAACAGTTCATTACTCGTTAGCTAAATCTTGTGTATGTACAGTCATATGATATATATAATTAAGTCTTTCCGTAAAGAAAAGGCTAAATTATTAATTACCGAACTTAATTATTAATTCACTTGAGCACAGTAGATGGCAAGAAGTGACGTTACTGTTTTGGTGAAATTTCAATTTGAGAGTCGCTCAAATAAACACCAAAAACAGGTAATATATGTTTTATTTTGAAGCTACGAATAATGTTCGAGAACACCAAATGAGTAAATGCTTCATCTCTTTTACATTAACTTGAAATGTAACTTCAAATGCATAGGTTTTTTAAATGCAATTAGCCAACATAGTTGTTAGAGGAAGATTAAAAAACCTCTAGTTTGCACTATTCTTCTTCTTTTTTAATATCTTTAAAATCAGGGGTCACTGCCTATTGAAATCTTAGATTTAGCCCAATATACTCCATTTTTGGAGAGAGGGTTAAACATTTTCAAGCATAAAAAACTTTTACGATTGATAATATAGAAATGTTCTAAAGTAAACTATCCCAAGATACTTTTAAGACACATTATTAAGTTACTATATAATCACATTGTACATATATGTGAATATATATATTATAGATATATTAATAAAATAATATCCATAATCCATTAATATTAATAATCCAATAAACTATAAATATATATACAGAGTAAAAAAAAAACAACATAACACACTTTGTTGTATAAAAAGCATTTACTCAGGCACCCTAGATCTACCCAGTCAGGAGTAAAAAAGATCCCCATTTTAAGTCAATAAGCAAAACGAATACAGGGAAAAGCAAAAAATTTACCCACTTTCAATTATGTTTAAAAACCGTTAGGTAAATCTTCGTTACTTTTTAAATGTTTGGAGGAAGAAATAGTTTGAAAGCAGTTACAGTGGTAAATAAGCCTCCATTTGATTACAAATAGTGGTTTTCTTTGAATTTTTGTGGGGTAGTATAACAATTCTTGGGCCTTATTATTCCAATTTTTTTATTTTAAAAGTTTTTTGTTATACAGAAAACAGCACCCAGATAGAAAATTGGGTGAGACTTCCTAGCACCCATACACAAGTATTCCAAAAATCTATTACTATAATATATGTACTATATAGATATGGTTATTAGTTAATAACCGTCTGTACTTACATAACGTAACTTTATCCAGAGGCAAATCAGTCTTTGTAGCCTGATCCACTTAAAAACCACTTATCCAAAAACATCCACTTATTCACTCGCTTCAATTGTTCTCCCAACTTGGGAGGGTCTTGGATTGAGAGCTTATAGAAATGCTCTAAAATAAACTATCCCAAGATACTTTTAAGACACATTATTGTTACTATATAATCACATTGTACATATATGTGAATATATCTAATATATATATATATATATATATATATATATATATATATTAATATTATTAAACCAAATATCCATAATCCATTAATATTATTAATCCAATAAACTATATATATATATATATATATATATATATATATATATATATATATATATATATATATATATATAAACCTAATTGATTCTATGGAATTTGTAATCTAAATTTGAAATTTCCTCATAATATTCCAGTTTTTTGTCACAGTACACAGTATGTCAATCTACGATACTCATTTGTACATAAAAGAAATGGCTAAATAATATGGAAATGTTGATTTGTTGCAAACACCGATGAACGATATATAAATTATTCAGTGAATTCAGGACATGGATATGAATTTGAAGGTGATAAACCTAGAAAATTTATAAAGTTCTCTTTCGTAGACACATTTAGATTTATAGCTTCATCTATTGAATAGTTAGCAAAAAATCTAAAGAAAAAAGATTTTAAACATACCAATCATTTTATACAAGATGGACGAATATTGAATGAAATTCTAGCAAGACAGCCAAATGACTATGAAGAAATCTTTAAAATACTGTCTGGAAAAGGCATTTTTCCTTATGAATTCGATAGTATTGAAAAACTAGATTTGAAAGAAGAATTGAAAATCGAAGATTTCTATACACTATTGTCAGATGAGAACATATCCAAGAAAGATTATCAACACTACCTAAATGTATAGAATAGATTAAAGGAGAAAAATTTAGTAAATTACTCTGATTTATTCAACAGTCAAGATGTTCTGTTGCTTGCTGATATCTTTGAAGATTTCCGAAAATTTGCTTACATTGTTATAAACTTGATCCAGCACATTATATAACTGCGCCAAGTGTCGCTTGGGATGCTACGTTAAAATATCCGAAAATCGACCTTCAGCTGATACACGATTATGATATGTATTTGATGATTAAAAAAGTTATTCGTTGAGGCATTTCTCAATGTATTAAAAGATATGTGAAAGCAAATAACAAATATTTAAAAGATTTTGATAACGAAAAACCAGAAAATTATTTATTATATCTTGATGCAAACAATCGTTATGGTTATGGTATAATGCCATATTTACCATATGATGATATAAAGTGGATGAATCCGAAAACTTACACAACTGCAGAATGGAAAGAAACAATTTTGGAATTTACAGGAGAAGAATCTTATGGTTTATATTCTCGAAGTTGATCTGGAATATCCAATAAATGTATATGAGCATCATAAAGATTTACCTCTTGCTCCAGAACATTTTAACAATAAGTTGTGCACAACTTTATTAGATAAAACTGAATGTGTTGTTCATTCGAGAAATTTGAAATTCTATTTAGAACAAGGAATGGTGTTAAAACAAGTAAATAGAGTATCACATTTTATCAGAAGCCTTTTGTGAAAGAATACATAGATTTCAATACAAATATGATAACCAGAGCTACCAGTGACTTTGAGAAAGATTTTTACAAGTTAATGAACAACTCAGTTTTTATTACTTAACAACAAGTTTTTGGAAAAAGTATGGAAAGTGTGCGAAATATTTGCGATATCAAACTATGAAATGAAGAATTTTTGATGAAACAAGCTAAGAAAACAAACTTTAAATGCTTCAAAAATATTTAAAAAGATATTTGATAAAAATTTTATTGCTAGTCATATGTAAAAACAGAAAATAAAATTTAACAAGCCGATCTACACAGGGATTTCAGTTCTTGATTTGCCAAAAATTGTTAATGTATGAGTTTTACTATGATAAATTGAAGAAGTTTGATCCAGATTTGAAACTATGTTACATGGATACAGACAGTTATTTTCTTGAATAGAAACGAGATCCTTTTAAAATTATTAAGGAAATGATAGATGTGTTTGATACAAGTGATTATCCAAAAGATCATGAATGATTCACTACTAAAAATAAGAAAGTAACCGTATAGGAAAGTTCAAAGATGAATTGAATAGTAAAGATTTAGAAGAATTTTGCGGATTGAGATCGAAAATATACGCGTACAAATATCTAGATAAAAATCAAGTTAGGTGTAAAGGAATTAAGAGAAGCGTAGTAAATAAATCAAACTCAAAACGGATTGTATAGGATTGCTGCAAAATGTTAAAAATGTTGGAAAAATAAGAGTAAATTTATAAAGAATCCAAATGAAAAACAAGTAATTGTTAAAAAAGAATTGAAGAATAGAGAGAAGATAGAGAATGAAGCTAAAGAAATTCACGCACCAGTACGAAAAAGTTAAAAAAAAAAGAAACATTTTAACTATTGGAATTGATGATTTATGGGCAGCAGATTTAGTTATAATGTCTAAATATTCGGATCAAAATGATGGATTTAAGTATATGTTAAATGTTATTTGATACTTTCTCAAAATATGCTTGGTCAAGAGCGATTAAAAGAAAAAAGCGGTAAGGATGTTTCAAAAGCGTTTGAAGATATTATAAAAGATGCCATAAAGATCAATCATAAACCTCCAAATTTACTTCATACAGATAAGGGTTTATATTTGAAAAATAAATAATTTAATGATATTTTGAGGAAATATAACATTAAGATTTATCGTACTGAAAACGAAGAGAAATCAAGCATTGTTGAAAGATATAACACGACAGGATAAAAGTTATTTTTTAAATTAATAAAAACTTTGAATGGATGGATATTCTTCAAAAAATCGTAAACGATTATAATGATACAGTTCACAGTACAATCAATATGAAACCGAAAGATGTAGATAAGGATGCTGAAAAGGAGTTATTAGAAACAGTTTTCAAGTATGTTCCACCAGAAATTCACACGAAAACTAAATTTACAATTAATAATCATATAAGAATTGTTAGTAAAAAAACAAACATTTTCGAACAAATATAAGAACAATTTTATTGGTCAAGAGAAATCTTTGTGATTTACCACATTAATAACACAGATCCTGTAACTTATAGTATACAAGATTTAAATAATGAAGAAATAACTGGAAGTTTTTACGAATATGAATTGAGTAGGTCAAAGCTATAATTTGTTCTATATAAATAGAGGCCCAAAAGAAGTGTTTAATGTGTAAGGGAATAAAAGGTCTTGAAGAATGTTATTAAATATGCTTGATATATTAAATATTACAATCATTCTATCGGTAATTATCTTTGAGAGGAGACTTATAAAATGTAGTAAAATGCACCCCACGCTTTTTACTCTGATTTGATTTATTCTGTTAATAACTTAAATTTTGTTTCAAGGCGATTGACTATGAATAATTGTTTTTCCTTCTACTAACATAATATCAACTCTTTGTAATTAAATATAATTATTAATTTTTTAGTTCGGTTAGCTATAAAGGCGTGTTTTTTTAGTTTTTAAACTATTATTTATTTTTCATTTCTTAGTTCGATGTATCAATTAGTTTCTTGTGGAAATCTGGTATTTCTTACGAATCATTCCGCAATCTCATCATTTCATTTAAAGCTTCACTATTGCATGGGGTATTTCCTGTTAACTTAGAGCAATCAAGTTCTTCAATCCGAATACCGTCTAAAGATCTTACTCGACTAAGTGCTACATAGGCTTGTCCAGCAGCAAACTATCGCGAGCCTAGATCAAGGATGTCAGACAGGCCTAGGGGTCGGACAGGTTTTTGCCCGCTTGGTGCGTTTCTGTCATTGGTGCTCCATTAAAGGTTATGTTCTATTAACAGCTACCAACGGGGAAATAGCAATCTGCATCGCCTCAAAATGACTCCTCCAGCTTGCACTTAAGATGTCGGCTCTGATCCCTGGAAACTCGGAGCTTCGCAGTTCTCTTTAGATTAATTATTGTCGTAAAAATCGAAGGCTGGTATCTAAGCTACCAAGGAACTGAGGCTGTCTGAAACACCTTTACCGGACTTGAGGGTTAGGTACGTGAAGTATTTAATAAACAAAAGTAAAAGTAAAGTAAAGAATGTCTTATTTTACCAGGCGAAGTTAGGGCTAAGAAGCCCTCTCTAACACTTAACCTGGGGACCGACGGCTTAAAGGTGACTTCCGAACCACCACCAAACCACCAATGGCCGGGCAGGCGGGCCGCTTGCAAGAACAGGATCGCTCAGCGGTCACCTATCCAAGCAGCGGCCACGCTCAACGTTGCTTGATCTGGTTATCTTGCGATAACCGCCGTACCCGCTACACTGCGCCATTGGTAAAAAACGTAATGTTGGCAAGTATATATCAGTTATCATTCTTACTGAGGTGTATTAAAGCTATTACTTATTTGAGATATACTATTATAAAATGTTACACCCGTAACTAAGTTGAATGTTTCGTATCGTAAATCATTTTATATTTTTATCATATAATTGCTATATTCTGATATATATATATATATATATATATATATATATATATATAAATGTAATTTCAATAAACATTGAATCGCAAAAAGTACTTGCTCCGCCGAGACTCGAACCCAGATCTCTCACTTGCCGGGTGAATGTGCTACCATTACACCACACAGCCTTCACTTTTTTCCAATTCAATTATTTTATATTTGGCCGTATCTGTCACATATGCGTTTAAATAATCAAAATAACATATGATCGGAAGACCAAATACCTGTTAAATGACTTTTATTTACATTAAATAGTATACATGTAAATAGCCTTATTTAATTTCAATAAACACTGAATGGCAAAAAGTACTTGCTCCGTCGGGACACGAATCCGGATCTCTCACTTGCCGGGTGAATGTGCTACCATTACACCACAGAGCCCTCACTTTTTCTTTGATATGTATATATATATATATATATATATATATATTATATATATATATATATATATATATATATATATATATATACAGGGTGTCCAGCAACCATTCGAACAAACTTTGCCACATTCAGGCCAAAAATAACAAATAATGCAATATAACAGGTGCCCTATTTCACTTCGTTTAGCGTCTGTCTGTCTGTATGTGTTTTTTGGGAAAAAAATTACTACTCAAAAACCACTTAAGATACAGAATTCAAACTTAACAGTTTTGTTAACCTAGTATTGTCCTTTTCAGTGAAAAAAAAATAAAATAAATATCTCATTGCATTTCAAAATGGCGGCCGTTCAAAATTTTCAAATTGTATTAGCTTTGAAACGGCTACTTCGACAACAAATTCACCAGGATAACTTTTTTTAGCATATTTTATTACTAATTCAACAATTTTTGTTTCAAAAGATTGAATAACAAATGTAATAAACATAGCTCTACTTTGTTAAAAATAAAAAATAACTTTTATATAGATTTAATAAAAAAAGACAATTATTTATATTATATTATTATTACAATTAATTCGTTTAAAAATATAGGATTTATTAGTTTTGGTCATACGTTGAATAAATATTTAATATATGAAAAAGACCATCCGCCATCCAATGAGGACTCTTCCTTATGTGAAAACTAACATTTTATTTACTTGGAGAATACAAAATTAACATATTAGAAGACAACATAGACTTTTTCAAATTGGCTTGGGACTTAAATAAATATTAGTCTGATATATAGCTCATTATTTTTTAAACTATGACATAATAGTAAATTAAAGATTAAAACTGTGCAAAAGAAACGTTTGATACTAGAAAATCTACAAATAATTTAAGGAATATTCAGTGTCATAGGGTTACTTGTTAATACGGTGGACACCTGATATAATGTTGAGGATATTGATTAAGTACTCAATACTAAGTATTAAGTAGGTAGTTATTTCAGGATATTCTTAATGCCAATAGAAGGAATGTTAGATAGCCAATTTAGAGCTGTACATAAATTCAGTACACTCCTGAAATATTTTACGCTAGTGAGACAACTGACAAAAACAGTGTAAATTAACTTGAGACTGGAAATATATTCAGAATCAGTCTTGAAAATGGTGTTATAGAATTTCCAAGAAAGCAGTTGTGATAATGAGGCTTTAAGTAGTTTCACAAATAGAAAGAGGTGTACAGGTAAACAAATTAAATAATTACTTTCTAGTTAATATGTCAAAAACATTTTGCGGAAGAACATTTATGCATGTTTTGGGGAACCATTTGAGTATATATTTTCCTCAAGTAAACACACTTCATCCAGATGGGGAAACATTACTTTGCAGTATCATAGACTAAAGTCAACGCTGATGCGCAGCAAAACTTCACGCTTCCTCCCTAAAAGGATACAGCCACGTACTGTGAGATATCTGACTTCATATTTATCTTTCTGCTGTCTTGTAACCGCCAAACATCAATACTCTAGTGGCCCCTTGTGCCATTTCATATGTGGATGGTAATGTTTCTTTTTCATTGTAAAGTAAAAGTCAAGATGAATAAGTACAATAAGTATTCGTCTTTCAGCTCTTAGTTTAAAGTTCACTAAGACCGATGTTTAGATCAAATGCATAATGGACCAGGGTATATTTTCCATTGTTGACAGTTATGTAACATAATATGAAGGATTTTACACTACCATTTTGCTCTCTTCTCCAGGTTTCAAATCAAATGTTAATCTGGCCAAAAAGGATACTATACGGATAATATTGGATACCACATTTCTAAGTATGGGATATTTGAACATATAATTGTGACAAATCTCCATTGTTCTGTATCCTTTTACATTTCAATGCAAAACGCGTTGAAAAAACTTTTCACGCCTGAATTTTGTGAAAATAAAAATTATGTTGAAAATTCGAGGGATTAACCAAGCAATACTTATTGGAACGAACAAAAATTTATAACTTCAGCATTTAATTATTGTTAAAAGTACTACAGCATTTAAGTACTATGAAAACCTCAATCGTGTGTATGCCTTCTTCCCTCCTAAAATTTTAAATGAATGAATTTGCTTAGGAATTATTTAAGTGGTATATTAAGCTTAAATTAGATTATAAACAAAGGTTTTCTCAGAATTACCATAGTGGAGTTTTTTAATTTGTGGGGCGTGTGGAGTATTATATAGGTTCGAAAAATTATGAATCTACAAACGATACTCATATAAGAAATTAGGTAAGAATTAAACTCTTTGTTTAGGGCTGATGCTTAATTTAGGTCTCATCGAGCTCTCCTTATATGTGCGTAAAGAATACAATTTTGAGAAACAGTGTTTCACTCAGTATGGTCATGAAACTGGTAAAACATCAGCCAATTCTTATGCATTATTCCAAAAGTGATTATATATAGAGAAGAAAGAAGCAAGAGCTAATTTACTAGTTTTTAGTTAAGTCAAGTAAGATCCCAATATCAAACATATCATACTATATTGCAGGATAAGACCACATAATCTCTGGAGGTAACACTATCTTATCTGTTGATTTTTAAGAACTAGATGCCACTACTATAATTACGTAACCTTTAGTTAGTGATTAGCTTATATTTTGTTACATCCGGAGGAGGGATAGTTTATCAACGGCCATTATTACTGTTGTATACTAACTAAGATGTGCTTTCCAACTGGATTTACCTGTGGGCTGGTCAATGTAACGAAGAATTTTTAAAGTAAAGTTGAACTGTTGCCCAATCTGTGACATAAAGCAGACTAGCCTGCCCTTCATTAGTGTAATGTGCAAGTCTGTGGATGAAGGTGGTTAGCCGAGACATCAGTCTTCTGTCCGATGATGAGCGACTGAGACAAGCAGAAGGCAACACTTGTCCTTCTGTTGCACCAAAAGGACAAACTTCCCCTCACAAAACATTATTTGAATTATTTATCTTTTAAACTATATTTTTACCTAAACTCCAATTTTTAGCACAAAGCAATTGCGTACAATAGAGTTTTAGTATATAAACAAATTAAAACAGTAAGTACCGTAACAAAAAACTTTTGTTATAACCCCATTTATTACTTTGATCGTAGCCCCCATAGGTTATTTGATACAACCGAATAATCTAACTAAGGTTATACATATAATGTTACAGCAAGTATCGTGTACAATGTAATCAGTTAGATATACGTCATTGTATAGCACTCATATAAACTCATATAGCACTCAATATAAAAATTTATGAAATAATTTAAATAAGAAAGTCTGCTTTTATTGCGGATGCCAAGTGTAATGTAAACATTTAACTATTATATGTAAAGTGACGAGATACTTGTTGAAATTGTATGTATAGGTGGATTAAGAAAATGCGGATATACGAAGTATTTTGAAAATATAATTTTTTCAATTACATGAATTGTTTGTTAGTAATAATATAGATATAGTTAAATATTTTATATCAAAATAAAATGATATACAACAATTTCTTACGTTTTAACAGTAGTATTTCTTGCAGATTTATTTTGATTATTTGATCATTATACCACAGTCTAACGTATGTTACCTAAAAGAATTTATAAAGTCAGAATTATTTTGCAAGCAAGCTAAAATAGGTGATTTTAGTTTAGAAAAAGTAACAATTAAATATTTGTGAAAAATATTGAACAACATGATACTCATCTACAGGTTTCATGAAGCAGCATAATTTAATATACCATTGTTTTATTAAGAGTAACACCCACAGAGTATAAAATTAGTAAAACACTAATTACGCAATTTTTAGTTAAACCAGCCTCAATAAAATTTATATTTAACAAAAAAGACTCTTTGTCTACACAGATTCTGGTACAAACAACCATTGTTACTTGGGAAAACTAATATAGTTATGAAACAACACATAGTGAGTAATGGAATCTAATCATAAGTGTAGACAGGCTTTTTTGGGTCTATAGCTCATTTCATTAGGCTAAATTTGATAATATTTCATATTTAATATGATCATACCATTTGGTTGTACTCAGTTTATTTACAAATGTATTTACTCTACATTTCTCGTTTACAACATGGTTACCCAAAAGACTAATGTAAAATAGTTAGCTAACGCTAAGCCGATTAAACAATCAATAAATATTAGTGCTATTTAAAACATTTTTAAAACGGCCTTATAATCAATAGATTTTTTATTTTAGTAAGATACCGTTTGTGTTAAAATTTCAAGGTTCTAATTGAGGAGAACACCTTCCGATTGACATGGATCAAACACACACGCGAACATTGTAATGTCTGTTCAGTTGATTAGTTTCAGAATGCTCTATGACACTGATGGTGTTGGCATTATTGGCTCTGGCTTTGTAGTGCAGTCACTCGGATAATTTTTGGGAATTTCATAAATTTAAGGATGGTTGTTTGCTATAAATAATCAAGCAATAACTAATCATAACCTTCATATATAAAAACTAGCATTATACATTATTAATATTATAACTACTAATAAAAAAAACTTTAATAAAAACCTGTCGTTTGTGGGTAATTTTATCCTATTTACTAATGGAATTTGGGAAGGTTACTATGAATAAAATTCGTTTAAAATAGTTTTTTGTTAATTAAGAACGGGACAATTTATTTATAAGCCCGGTATCTGATCACGATTTATCCATTTTCTAAACTATAATTAGCCATTCTCGAGCTTCTATTAAGCAGATGTAATATGTTACTCAATGTCTAGTTATAAAGATTAAAGTGAAAGAAGAAACAATGCTGATACTATATACCAGTTGAAAGCAAATATGCTCAAGAACCAGTGGATATTCTGTAAATTATTTATGTTATAGATAAGACAAATATCTACGAGTATTACAGAATAATATTCTTAGGACAATTGTTTAAAATAATTGTAAATATACTCATCCATATTATAACTTATATCATATAAATACTTAAATGAGTTTTAAGAAAATAAAAGCTTATTTTCCAAATAGGTCAGAAATCTTTAAATTAGATATTTTATATTTTGTGGAAACCAAGATATTTTGTTAAATTTTTTTTCCGAAAAAAATGCAAGCCTTGTAATCGCGAGGGTCATTGTACTTTTTGGAGTATATGTTGCATAAAAAATTTACCTAGGTTGTTTAAATTTTGTTATATGTAGATTTTTTATTCTTTATAAAGTTTTAAACTATCACACAATTTAAAACTCGTGCTATCGTGCTAACCAATCACACAAATAACAGTAACAATAATTTTTGGATAGGACCTTATCGTACAAATTCTATGTTTCAGCTAAAGCCGATACCAACATTAGGTGCAATGAAATATAAATCAGGTTTAGTAAACATCTGAAAATTATAATAAAAATTTTTTTCAAACAACCATAAAAACGGATTATTATGAATTATTTATGAAACCGAGGAAAGTAGAACACAATATATGTTATTTTGGAAATAATTAAAAAAACAACCTTTCTTGTAAAAAAATGGCTCGTTGTATTTTAAAAATCCACTTGGTACTTACAACTAATGGTTACAGGTCTTGAAATATTTGTCATTTTATTATTAAGAAACTAGAAGAAATCTCATGCAAATTTTTTTGTAAAACACCTTTCTATAATGGTACTAATAACAAAGCAGTTTCCGGTTTGAATTTTTTAAAAAAAAACCCGTTTTATGAGCGCGAGAATGAATGGCGCATCCGATATACAGTTTTAAAGATCTCGTCAGTGTGCATAAAATTTTAAATACACTGTATGGGAAGTAAGTATGATTTTCCTTTAGGTCGTAATAGATTTCTTAGTACATCGGAAAACAAGACTAACTTAACTATAGCACTAGTCCATCTTGAAAATTGTGTCTGAAGTGGAAATTAGTTACATAATAATACTTCAATTTTAAAATTCTAATCTGAGAGAAATGATATCACATATTAAATTTACCGTACGAATGTATCAGTTGTAAAAAGGTAACAAATATAATCAATGCTTTATTGAAAGTGGAGGAAAAATTCAGAAATGTCAATGTGACAAGAGCAAGTTACTTATTGTGTAAAACTTAATACTGACATAACTGTGTATATTAAATTCTTACAAATGACTTGAAGCCTCGTCCTACACAAACACAAACACGCCCGTGTACACACATCTGTATGCGCACACATACATATTTATTACAAAATGTAAATACGGCCGCATACGACGCCTACACACCCTAATATACGTTTAGTTCTGGCAATATTAGTATAATACCGCACTGTTAAACAAATTAAATATAAGTAAACGTAATAAATAATAAATAAAATAGGAAATAGCCCAAGTAATCCATATTCATATTATAATATATATTATACATGCATTATATATATACATTTATGTTAAATATAATACATACATATGGGATGCATATGTCATGTTACATTTAGTTTCAAAAATATCTGTGTGTCTATACCATCTTTTCATAATACGGTACTACTTTTGCTTTAGGTGTGTTTAAAAATTTATTTTTTTGTTCCTATTCCAAATTAACAAAGAATTTGATTAGTTTATTGATTGATTTACATATTTATAAAAACAAACATTATCTATTAAAACTTACATATGATAACCTCTTTAATTGTAATAGCTTTCTTGTACAAAACCCTTGGAAAATATGACATTTTTTGAATAGGACTACTTGTTTTTAGGGACCTATTTATTAAAACTGTGATAAGTAATGAAATATTGAAAGAATAATTCATGTTTATTAGAGCATAAACACATTCAGTTGTACTACTAACTACTTTGAGCTTTTATTAATTTAATAAAAATTAAACCTTGTCAGTGTGTGTATTCTACCATTGAAGAGGCACTGGGTATCTTTGGTTATTGATCATCAGAATTGCTGACAACTTGCAGTGACGTGACTGTCTGTGTGCTTTGCCTTGCTTATTTATATTCACCACAGTGAATCCAATGATAAAATATTGAGAAGTGGTCC
>NW_025783224.1:0-31621 GCF_021130785.1 Homalodisca vitripennis | reverse complement strand
ATTTTTTCCGACTTTTCTGCATTCATATAATTCCTGATACTAACTACAATTCACTGTACAGTATACCAAACTAGTAATTTATAAGGTTGCGATGTCTCGCGCGGGCGCGGCGGTGGACTGGGACAGTGACGAGGCGCTACGTACCGTAACGGATTGGTTTGTTATACTTATAGAAACAAGGACCGCGGCTGTCTCACCACGGGCGCGGTGGGTGGTTGGACGGTTCAGCAGTTCTCGCGGGCGCCCGGTGATGGAACGAGGGCGGCGTGCCGATTTGCTTGGCGGTTGACGGTTTTCAGGCAGTTTTTCGCGCGGTGCGGTTGCTGACGAGGCGCGGTGCTGCATTGCTACTGTACCCAACTTACGCAGTAACAACGCGTGGTTGGCGGTGGCACGGGACAGCGATGGACATGCGTGTGTGAATTCGCCGCGGCGCGGTTCTGGACTACTCCGTACTCCACTCATTCTCTTTAGTCAGCTCCTCTAAATAAATCTGCGGTGGCGGGACAGCGATGACATTGCGTGGTGATTCGCGGCCGGCGCGGTTCTGACCCACCCCGTACTCCACACTCTTAGTCGCTCTCCTTAAAAAATTCTAGTCCCAGATTCGGTCTCACCACGGTTTTTGTCCCAGAACCGGTCTCGGGTGCTCTTGTCCCAGCAACGGCCAAAGTATACTCACCTACTATTATATTCTAATTTTAAGTAATATCAAGTTAATAATGATATAATATTTTCTCAAAACAAAATTAAAATTGAAGTCAATTTGGAGAATAATACGTCAAGCGGAACGTTAAATACCAGAGGGGAACATTGTTTTTAGTACAGTACTTTCATTAACGATTAGGTTAGCAAGTCATATAAATTGAATAACGTATTAAATTTTAAATCATAACAAACGATACCAAAGGATTTTTATTTTTGTTTACTTACTAAAATATTCTGAACGTTTATGTGATAAATAACGTCCCTTTAGTTTTAGATGTAACCATTAAAGTTTTCCATTGATTCAACAATATTCATATATAGAAATATCCACCAAAGGGAGTATATAAAGTAGAAATAAAAAACCTGGTTTCTTTGTTGAATAGTAGAAGAGTTGCTTAACAAACTTTCCGGTAGTTTAAATGATCCTTGACATATTTCATAAAATTTTTTTCTTTTAACATCTCCCTCTCACGATAACGTCAACTCTCACGAGTATTTGCCTAAATATAAGGGATAATTTTACCTACCATATTGTTAGAACAGCCACACAATTAACTTGTTTTTACTAAATTGGAAGATTTTGTTTTTCCAAGGAGCTAGTGTGTGGTTTCTCTGAAAAAACTCTGTTGCGACACCTGCAGTAGTTTATTTTTCTTTTTTTTAAGACTACCAATTATCCAAGCTCCCAATAAGTATATTGGATTACTTTTCTTATCTATATATATAAAAATGAATGTTTGTGTGTTTGTCCTTTATGGAATCGTAAACTATTTAACCGATATTATGAAAATTTGTATGTATATGTATTTTTTCCACAGAGAAGGTTTATATACTATGCCCATTGATGTAATTCGCCACCAGGCAGTGCTGCAAAAGATACAAGTTTTCAAAGCGCCTGCACACTAAAAACTGCAATTACGAGACAGTTATGTATATTAAATAACCAAACACTATATTGAAGTTATGAATGTATATTTGTCTTGAAGGTAAATTTCTGATTGAACTTAAAGTTTGAGTATTAGACCACTTTATAATAAATTACATGTAAGTGTATGATGGCTATAAACATACACAGATTCTCTTGATCGTGGCAACAAGGCAAACTCGACATTGGCACTGGAAATATAATTCACTTGAACCAGAAGTGCACATACACGGGCAAAGCTTACGAAAAGCGTGCGAAGCCGCGGGATACAGCTAGTACTAAATAATTGTAAGTAATAAATGGTTTTAGATCTTGTTATTGGTTAAAACTACTCTTTTCGGGCTTCGATAAGTATAGCTTTACTTCTATCTCTATAAATCTTATTTTGGACAACCTGCTAAAGTCATTGAGTAGTAGTAGTCTCTTTGTACATAGGTATGCAAATCACCGGATTTCCGTTATGAGAAAGAAAATCTCCATAGACTCCAGCATATTTAGAGATGATCCGCTTTGTATATTATTAAGGGAAAATAAGGAAAAGTTACTTGCTCCTATTTCAATACCTTTGTGATTTTAGAGTGGTTTATCGTTTGCATTCTGCTCAAATCTTTTGAACACTCCCAAGGAGCCTCTACTTGAATGCCTCGACATTCTTTTGAGAGTACTAAAGTGTAAATCTCGTTGCCTTTTGCTTCTTAATGCTTCAAAGCATAGAAATCGGGGCCACCCTTTTTTAAAAACTAAAAAGAAACAAAGAGACCTTATTATATGGATGCTCCATTACTATATATCTGTGCCAGCTGCGTAAAGAGTGTTAAGTCAAAAAACATAGTTTTGAGATATTCACGTTTGAAGTTTTCAGTAAATCTGAAAACCTACACTTTTTAATAGTATGTGGGACATTTTACTCCTACAGACCTCCTATTTTCATTAAAATATTTAGTTTGTGTATTAACTTAAAAGGTACTATACTTCAAAATAACGTAACAATATTTTTCTTTTATTAGAAAAAAATGTAAATCTTTTTTTGACTTGGACTTAACACGGTATACACTAATTGCATGGACTTAACTTATTTTATACTAGAAGAAAGCTGCGATTTGAAACAGTAAACTTATTATTACACTGTCTTTAAATATTTAAATTGTTTGTAGGGTTAAAAAACAAACTTTAAGTAGTATGTTGTTTAATTAAGTCAAAGGCTAGATTAAATATTCATACAAACACAAAAGTTTTACTCTGGCAAACATATTGGTAAATTGACAAAATTTAATTTGTTGTGTTTCGGAATAGCTGTAAAAAAGTTAACAATTCTCTAATCTTACAGAGCAGTGAATTATTAATATTCAAACAATTAATTATTTTTTGAAAATGTCTATTAACCCTTTCCTTTGGCGGATTGTTTTTATATTTATTTCTTTTTTCGTTTTATTACATGTTTTCTTCTTTTTTTGGATTTTGTGCGTTCCTCCTAATTTACAACTGAAAGGTACTGCCTCTTCAGTTTCTTCATTTGGAATGTCATCTGGATAGGTATCCTTTGCTTCCTGTGAAGTCTTCAGGTCTTTTATAAAATTGGTGAAACACAGGTGAAATAAAAGGTAATAGGTCAAGGAGGTCTTTCTTTTGTTTTCAGGGATTGGGTTTTGGCCCTTGTAACGTATACTAGGGGTCATTGCAAAAGTGGTTTCATTACATCTCCTTTTAAAACTTATACATTGAAATGATTGATTGGGGTCCAAGGAAGTTTTGTAGAAAATGATTCCAGGTTCACTTTTTAGGTACTTCAACCACTGCACATTCCTCCAATTGAAAACTGTTTCCTACAACATCTTGCTTGCGCTGCTGGATATCACTTTTGAAAAGCTTAGAAAAGTCAAAAAAGTCTTCAAGTTTCTTCATTACAATAAAAGGATGCTTTTGATCCGGTACTTCGTATAAGCTGCCTCCAATCGTGGGGGTGGTTAATGTTTCTGTGAAAAGGTTTTTTTACGTTTTTCAATTAGAGCGTGAGATGTATCACACTCCTTGTGCGTATGCCCAGGTATGAAACATTTATGGTTGATTTCATTTAGTCCTGGCGAAATTCTGTGGGGTCACCATACACATAGCAGCTATGTGTGTGTTTTTGTTCTGGCCCCCACATGTATCTGTGTACATTGTCAAACATGTCACATCAAAGTTTTGTAGATTCCGAAATGAACGAATAGATAAATGAACCCACTTCATTGGCACCTCTACCAGCTATACCTTCATGCCAAAGGTAGCAGTAAGCCTTCAGTGCAGTCGTAGACTGTTAGGTTGAAGTCCAAAGTTGGCGTTTATAGAAAGCCACAGAATTGTGAACTAGAGGAGTTGGCAGGCATTGCTGCAAATCAAATGTCACTGTTTTAGTGGTATGGTCAACTTTTGATTTTTCTTTATCTAACTTTTTAGATTCATATGCAAACTCTGCATCTTCAATACGCCCCTTTTTCATCTTCCGAAGAAAAATCTGTGCTTTTACCTGCACCACACATTTCCAAAATCCGCTTAGATCTTGATGACATGATGGTAAACTAACTTGTACACTACACTTCACATTAACCAACAAACTATCAGGTTATGATGATTATTATGTGCTTGTTTTCCAGAGTATGGTCAATACAACTACTGAAAAACTAAAGTAGTCAAATCAGGCTTTAAAACAGTGTAAAGTGTGTTAACTTAATAAATAAAATTAGTGAATAGTGCGTTAAGTCACAAATTGCTTGGACTTAACACACTAAACACAAAATAGACCATAAGCAGTATAGTTTGAGTAAAATGTTGACCATGGACTAAACACACTTTACACAATCAATACTGTTCACTTTTTACTTATACCATTGGCGCACAAGTGAATAACCTGTTTTATTATGTGAAATTGGACTTATCACCCTATACACAAACGTAGATATCATTGTTCTGCATGCGGGTGTAGCAATAACTCATTTTGACCCAATTTTGGACTTAACACTCTTTACGCAGCTGGCACAGATATATATTTTTTACTTCGATCCCGCTTTTTTTCCCCACAGTTAGACAACCCAGATGAAGGGTGCCCTCGTTCTACGTAATGCTCCAGATTAAATTTAAAATTCCCTGCTCTACAAATGATCCCCAAAGTTATGGGAACATCTACCACTCAAACTCAAAAATAATTTTAATTGACTTTATCAAAGCGTATATTTTTGTTTTCTCTCTGAATACATAAGTAATCTATCGCCCTAAAAGGTAATGCCCACAAGGATATTTACAAAGAACCATTCCGAAATACCATTAGGAAATTATATCATAGTGAATAAACTTATGAAATACTGTATAGTTTCCTATATACAATGTATGTGTCTGGGAAGCAAGAAAATGATATACGTTTAAATTCTTTGTACATTATTCGTTGTAAGATTTACAATTTATTTTACAAGAAAACTGGAACCAAAATTAATTAATTTATGAAAGCATGGTTTCAAATGTTGAAAAAAATATAAATTATATTCAAATATAATAATAATTAAATCGTAGTAAGTTTACCCATTGTGGTTTAACACACTCAAATGAACATTCTTTGTAGAACAGTATGTATCTGAACATTCCTTCTTCTCGATTTCTGATTTAAAAATATATGTTGGAAAACAGCCGTTTTATAACGTAGTTTCTACATGAAAAAACTTCATTAGGAGTAATTATGATTTGTTTTTAAATTAAAAGCCCAGATCAACATTTACCAAAATTGAACATTTTATCCAGCAAAGACAAAGGTTTGTTTATGCTTTAAAATAACCTTAGTTTTGTAAATGTACCTAAATTGTAATAGCTGGGTTTTTACTTTATTACCAACACTAATAAAATACTTAACGATTACATCATGCCACTACTTTAGACAGGAAATATATTGTGTTGCTGATTAGGTTCAGAGATGTACCAATAAATGATATTATATTTATAATATCCAATATATAAATATTCTGTTTCTATTATCCATATAGTTTATGTGCAGGCATCTCGCGTCTACGTGATACAATGTCTTGCTCTTTTTATTTTCTTGTATGAAAATTAGATAGAAAACGACATCCTCTAGTTTGTTATTTTATCATATAATTATTTTATAAATTGCACTCTACTTTATTAATAATTATATAAGTTAGTTTACAATGCCACAACATGTAAGCTAAATAATTTAAAGAAATTGTTTTAAATCATAAATTTGAGATATTATACTCATTCGTGAACTTCCATTCTTTTAAGGGCGTCGTAAGGTATGTATTACTAGCGCGTATGATGATACGAGTAAAAATAACAATTGTCACAATGTGCCTGAGAAGCTTAATTACTAATTAAATAATAACCTATCCGGTGTCTCAAATGTAATTTTAGGCATTATATTTATTTGTGAGCCACTTTTTTTGTTAATTTATAATGATTTAATTACTATCGCATGATGATAAATCGATGTACAGGATAATCTAAGGTGTGATTCTATTACCTATTGAGACACTCGCCTATTAAATTACGTATGGTAAACGTCCAACAAGCTAAAAATAAGTGTTTTTATAAGGTAGCAGAATATGTAAATTGGTTTAATATGTCATTGCTGCTATTTATATAAATTGTACTTACCGTTAAAATTTTCATCTTACCACGAAATATAATGATAATTATATACTGAAATACAAAATTCTTAAATACAATGTCCTGTCACGCGGTAAGCAGCAAAATACTGCATTGTTATATATTTAAAATTCAATTTATATTTAAGTTATTATAATATATAAATTTCGTAAAAAAGATTTTAAGGAATAATTTAAAATACAAATACGCGTAAGTTTTCTTTGTATATATAAGTAATGGTCTTATCAAGTTTAGTTGTTAAAATCTGTCCAGTAGGGTTATCGTGATTATTGACATAAAAAATGTTCAAAAGAGTTTTGCATTTATAAAATTAAACTATTCAAATCAAATCATTTTATTTTTGCCAGAACATTACAAAAATGTATAGCAATAGTCATTTCTCTATAATTTTGGACCAATCACTCCACATTGAGACCAGTCAAACATACAGAAATTCAGTCGCCCCACATTCACTCATGCCAATTTTTCCCATTTTCCAACGCTGGTTGTCAGTGTTCCAATTGTGCGGTCACCCAGTCGAATGCCATAAACTCGTCCGCACTATAAAATGCTTGAGACGCTAAAAAGCGTTTTAAACGAGCTTTTAATGCCTTGGGCGTTGGGGCGTTTTTGATTGAATTTGGCAACTTGTTGAGAAAACGAACTCCTGCCTGCGAAGGCAAGTGTTCGTAAACCCCCGTCCTGTGACTTCCAGTTCGGTAGGTATCTCTGCCTCTTGTCCCATACGAATGTATGTCTCGGCCACGTGTCATGGCACATTTTAGACATACAAAAAAAGATTGTCTCTAGTATGTAGAGACACGGCAGAGTCAAACAGTTGTGCGATTATGCGAATCGCTTGCTTCTGCAATTTGAATGCCCTGAAAAAATGATAGTTTTGCGCTGGCTCCCCACAGCACCAAACCGTAGGTGAGGTGGGGGTAGATCAAGCCATAAATAAGCCGTCATCAGTACCTGACTGGGGCAGTATTTGGCTAAAGACCTCAATACATAGATGCCCGAGGCCAGTTTTGAGTAAACATGATCAATGTGATAATTCCAAGTCAATCCCCGATCCAGGAATATTCCGAGGAATTTTGAACAGTCGACTTCCTCCAGGAAAAAGTCATCCAATAAAACGGCTGGCCCGTCATTGGAGTTTCCTGATCGCAACGCGAAAGTCAAGAAATTTGATTTTGAAGAATTTTCTTTGAGGTTGAGGCTGTTAAAGTGTTGGACACAATTGTTGGTGTCAAGAAAAATTTGCTGTTCCAGAATAGTTTTTGATTTGTTGGTGAAACAAAGTGTCGTGTCATCAGCGTACTGCACAAGTTTTCCATGCAGTAGTGATGACTCCATGTCATTGACATAAATGAGGAAAAGAATCGGACTGAGTATTGATCCCTGAGTGGCACCATAGCTCAGCTGAATCGGTTCAGAGAATTTGTTTGAGATTTGGACGATTTGTGTTCTGTGGCCTAAAAATGAGCTAATCCATTGGAGCGGCACGCCTCTGATGCCATGAGATTCAAGTTTGTCAAGCAATTTCGAGTGGTCAACACAGTCAAATGCCTTAGATAAGTCGAGAAACACACTTAATGTGGAGTCTCGACTCTCTAACCCCTCTACAACCATTTCGAAAAGACTCACAACGGCGTCTGTAGTCGATTTCCCCTTCCTGAAACCAAATTGGTGTTCAGAAAGCAGGTTATGGTTGTTTAGAAACTGAAGCATTCTAGTTAAAAAGAGTTTTTCAAAAATTTTGCTCAATGCGGGCAAAATTGAGACAGGCCTATAATTATTGGTTGAGCTGGGATCATTTTCTTTTAAAATTGGAGTTACTTTCGCGATTTTAAGGAGCGAGGGAAAAACTCCTTGTTGAAAAGAATGATTGACTAATTGGGATAATGGACTCACAATATGCTTTGAGCACCTTTTAATGAGCCACACAGACATTAAATTAATATCGTTTGATTTTTTTGCCGGGAGCTGTTGAATAATTCTTTCGAGCTCATCCTCAACTACAGGACCCAAAGCCAATGATGACACTGGGCTCTGTCTTCGCGTGGGGTTTACTTGCGGAGGAGATGGACAAGGACCTTGCTCACCAGCAACAGACGCGAAAAATCTGTTAAACTCGTTCGCAGCCTCAGTCACATCCTCTACAAGCCTATCCCCTATTTTGATTTTTATTTGGGTCTGTGATTCATTTTTATTGTTTATGATGCCCCAAACAGTTTTAGAAACATTTTTTGACGAGATGATTGATTTAGAGACATCATATGCTTTCGCAGCTTGGATCACTTTTTTTGTAAATTCTTTTGTAATTCCGAAACAAAATTTTGAAATCTTCGTTTGAAGTAGTTTTTTGAATTTCGGAGAAAAATTTAAGTTTTTCTCTCGATACAAATATTCCTTTTGTGATCCATTTGTTGTTTGCCTTTCTCGGGCAAACTTTGATTGTTTTAGTAGGACAGCATAAATTTAGATGGTAATTAAAAATTTTTGGAGAACAATTTAAAGTGCTGCTCTACTGACTGTGGTAGATTTAAGAAATCCCAATTTTCTTTGGAAAGGGAAGCGTTGAGGAGAGCAATGTTACCTGGCCTTATGTCTCTTATAGTTTTAGTAGTTTTGGACTCCCTTTCTATTTTTTTCGCCAAGAGGCTGTATCTTGGCCGTAGTGGTCTGAGATGGCTGTGTTTACCACGGATACCGCGACACCTGAAAGGTTAGTGATGACGTTGTCAATTGCTGTCTGTGTTGTTGCCGTCACTCGCGTTGGTGTTTTGACTGACAACGCAAGGCCAAAAGACCTTAACAAATCGATAAACCGTGTTGTGGATGGGTGATTTTTGTCCAGCGCGTCAATATTGAAATCACCCATGAGTACATAATCCTGTTTTTGGTTTGTCAGGTCAGTCAGCACGGCTTCGAATTTGGAAAAAAAATTTTCTTCGTTTCCGCTGGGTGACCTGTAAATTCCGACTATTGCAGAATAATTAGCAATAGTTATAACATGTCATGTCGAATAGTGTCCCTTGATATTGCATCCATACAATAATAATGTAGCACATACATCAGAAACCGGGAAAAAATGTATTAGAATCTTTATAGTTGAGTTTTGTTCGCCCGTTTGTGCCCCTAAAATATATGTGTGGGTTAATCAGACAACAAGCGTTTAGTACTATTAGTAGTCGTGACGTCAGCAATGTAAGTAACAGGTGAAACGTAAGCAGTAGTTTTAGTAAAATATTATTTTATATCCATGGAAACAAAATGGCATTTACAATATAATGTTTTTAAATAATTCAAAAAGTGTTCTGTCGCTGGATTTTGCAAACTTCACTCAATTCACAGATAGTCACGGAAGTAGCATCAGGCACACGATGTGATGGCCAGAAGCAGGACCAGGACTAGGACTTACAAGGATGAGTTACTTTAATTAAATATAAATCATAGTTTTACTCACTATTTCTCATTACACAAAAGCAGTATACATTCTAGTTTTAGCCATTATTTAAAGCACAAAAATTTTCATACAAATATTTTATATTTAGCGCTAACAGATGAACAATGAAATATACTTAATACAGTGTATTGTTATGTTTTGTGTAAAAAGCTACTAATTAGTGTTTGGTGCTATGTATAATCCTCTTAGTACCCAAGCAGTACAGGGAGAATCAGTTTACATTATTTTATACTGAATGGACACCAATATACTAGAAGTTTTCACGTAGTTTTGTTTTAAAAATATGTATATATTGTTATGAGAAGCATTTTCTAATTTTGTTTTTTTACAACAATCTTTCTATCGTAGCTTGTAGGCAAAACATTCGTAAAGAGTTAAAATTAGTTATTGATTTTTATTTAAGAAATAAAAGCTATAAGTATTTTTGGTTTAATTGATATATTTCAAAAATTAAGAACAATTCCAAAGAGTTGTACCCAAAATTTGTTCTAGAAGATTTCATTCATTCTACTAGTTACAGAAATCCACGCCAGAGCTCTCTCATTGTAATTTAAATTATGCACTATTATGAACGCATAATTAGATTCTAATACTAAATTTAAATATTAAAATACCAGTTTGTAAATGATAATAATGAAATTTATGTTTCATGACGAAATAAAATAAGTTGTTTTGGAGAATAATGCGTCAGCTAAACTTCTAAGTTAAGAGGGCACCCTGCCGGAGTGAACCATTGCCTGAATAAACTGAAGCACACATTTTCTTTAGCAATTTGTGTTATACAAAAGAATCAGCACATATTAAAATCCAAAATCTAAAAGGCAGAGCTCCCAGTGGTACACACAATCCGTCTCACGAACCACAAAAAATGCACATGAGCATGTCTCGTATCAAAATAATGCTGGATAGTCTTCTCTGACGTTCTAGGAATCGTCCATTTTGATTTTATACCCGCAACGAAAAACTGTCAACGCAGTCCTTTATCTGGAGGTGCTTCAGACTGAAATGCAGGATCGCCCGCGTCCGGCCTGATATTAAAGTCTTCAAGCTCCACCACGAAAATGCCCCCAGCCACGCGGCATTCGTAGTTGCCAACTACCCTACTCAGAACAAGACACCCGTGGTGCCCCAATCTACTTACAGCCCTGACATAGCTCCGTGTGATATTTTTGTTCCACTGGCTGAAAGAGAGAGCTGAAGGGAAAGCAGTGCGAAACATCCAAGCTCAAGTTATAAGAGTACTGAGAGGCGTTCCAGTGGAGGAGTTCCAGGGTGCTTTCCAAAGCGTGGCAGAATTGTCTACATAGGTTTATTGATGCAGGAGGACACTATTTTAAGTATTTTCACCATTTTTATTAATCGGATGATTAAAAAAAATTCTTTTTTGATAATTCTCATTATTTTCATTATGCACCCTATATCCTCATGTCTCATCATGTCCACAACTAAAAGCACTACGATGTTGACTGACACGATACAAAAGCACGGTGGAGTCTTCAATAACGCAGATAAGATGGGAAGGGCTGATTCCATAAGTATGTTGAGTTTAGCTCGAGTTCAGTGCACACTTCTTAGTGCAGCGTCTAAAAATCTGATGCTGTTGCAGACTTCTTAAATCTCTATTCATGTTCATCGAAAGCGATCAAAAAATATTTTGTTGACGAAAACGAAAAAAGAAGGAAACCCCCGCGTTGGTTTAACACTTTTCACAGTGTCACTGAATCATCCTTCTCACCATAGCTGTATACTGTTTAGAAGATTTGATTTCAAGTAAGATTTGCTTGTGTGGAAGATGGTTGATTTCAGTTGCTGCACATAAGGTAAAGTGGAGCCAAACTCAACACTCACATTGAATCAGCTTTTCCAACCATAGTTGCGTCACTGTGTTTGATATTAGTGCAGGTAAATTGTACGGTTTTACGAGAGCAAATATTTTGGTTGTTATTTGTAACCATGATTGGTCAATTATTAAACGCGTCAACACACTGTGTACTATCATGTGATATTGTAATGCCACATGTATTAACAGAGTAAAAAGATATTATAACATGTTGTGCTCAATGTTTACAGTTACTGGCAATATATGATTCCATTGCACACCTTTGTGGTAGTACCCTAGTTTGCTTACCAGAAATTTTATTTGAGTACCGTTATAAAACCGTGCATGAGGTTTCTACATAGACAAAATGAATTATATAATGTTGCTCTTCAAACATGGAATTAGGCTGAGCGTCATAGAAGCCCACACGATTAAGCTCACACGATTTCTCTTTTTGGTCACCGTGAGTGTTACCATTTCTTTCCTGTATGAATGTTTGTTTATCTGTCTACAGGATAAATGGAAAATGAAACAAGCTATATAGAGTTCAAATTTTGGCATGCAAACTCAGCGAATTCTATTACATAACACGTAACAAATGTGAAGAATAATATAAAATAGCTTTGCTAATTTCTCATGTCTTACATATAAGGAGTCTGACTTCACTCTTCTCTCCTAAAGTTTTGAGCTACCAAGCAATAACGATTGAAGTTTTGAGTGGAGTGTCAATTCCCAATACATTATTTCGTTGCTAGTACTAAACTGTTTAAAAAGCAGAAGAATTTTAAGTCCTATGCCAAAAGCCTATACACTCATCCAGTGTGGTATATTGACCGAGGTACAGGGAAATTAAAATGCCCATGTTGTGAAATGGATGGTGCTGGGGATTATTCCAATGAACACCACAGAAGTTATAGCCGCGAGCCTTGGATTCTTTCTCACATTACGCTGACAACAGTAGGAACTCACCAGAGCTAGGTGCAGTCAGATTAAAACCCCTTATTTGGATATAAAGTGAGTTAATACAAGTTTGAGAAGTAACATGATAGAAAGTATCCAATAAACAACTAGTGCACTTTGTTGTTGTGGGACTGTATAGTACTGATTAACTGATACAAACCCTCATTGCATGTCAGACTAGAGCACGCTGAGAACGTTCAATGAAAAAGGTTAGAGTAAAACATACAAATAAGTACTAGAATTTTATATACTGCAATAAGTACACTAGTACTAGTGTATTTTTCAAAGAATGATTTACAAATTAAAAGTTCGAAGGTAACCCTTAAAAAATATATAATTTAGAATGTTTTACAATAACGGTTAACTAATAATTGGATGAAATTTTGCAAATTTAGTCTTCCCATAACGTTGGCTGACGGCCAGATTTATATAAAACAAAATAATTCTGATAAACCTATTGTTTTATATTTTTTAATTCATTCTAGTTCTTTTATTACGACCCGGATCAAAGCTTGTTTTGGCTGATAATTAATTTTATTTTTGGAGGGTTAATTTAATAAAATTTTACGAAATATAAGGCTTTTTGCTTATACTCGTAAACTTTCTTCCTAAACTAGAAAATAAATAGAAGGAATTCGTGTAGTTAGTTCCATAATTACTGAAGAATCACTTGCGTATGATAAAATATGGATACTTTTATTAAAACAATCCAGCTAATATGTATCACACATCTAAGTACACAAATAAATTACTTATATCCATGGAAACAACGGTAGAAAGTTTCGGTATATTTAAATGTTTTGAGCTGTTCAATACTATATTTAAAATTCAATCTAATCGCAGCATATCGGAGAACTACCGAACAAGGAACACGATGTGAGGCTCAGAGAGAGGTCCAGGACCGTCGGGTACAGTGAGTTATTTTTATTATTTATTTACTTTTTATACTGTTTTTAGTTATTAAAAAACGTATTCCTTCTGCTCTTATGACACACCCAAATACGTAGTTACATCCCAGTTTTATCGATATCTTATCACAGCATAAAACACTGGTCCAGTGCATATTATGCAGGGTGTCCCACGAGTATACTGACAAACTTCTCGGGTGGTTTATTTTCATCAAAATGTGAAAAAGTTCATAAAAACATATGTCGGTAAACGCTTTGTTAGCGAGCTACGGCTAGCCAAAGAGTTCAACCGATTTTCCAGAAAAGGACGGAAATAAAGCGAAATCGATGTTTTTAATGGTGCAAAGATAGTTTTTAAGTTATTCGAAGTTATTGGATCCAGGTAAATCTATGGAACTGAAAAGCTGAATAAAATACATCCAAGACCAGTAAGACCACCCATTTCTAAGATATCCGACAAAATATTCAAAAATGCTTTGTTTCAATTTTAAGTATATTAACTTCAACAAACGGGTGATAGACGCGCAACATTTTTATCAGAGACTTATATTTAAATAGTATAATTTTGTACTGACAGCTCGTATAACCGTCTACCTACCCGGGGTTTGGTAGAGTAAGCATATTTATCATACTCTTTGTTTCTAGGAAGTAAAGAACACTTAATAGTTGTATTAATTGAAAAAGTATTGAAATATTATAAAAGACCAATAACACATCTTTTTCTCAATCTAGGGAATATAATTTTATTATTGTTAGAATTTGTGCAAAGCATAATAATTTTTGAAACTCGCAAATTCACAATCAGTGCATTTGTAAGCAGTTTATTATCCTTTTATTTTATGCTTACTCACAAAGAAACTTTTTTGATTGCAATAATCTCATAAACATTACTTTAGTCCAAATAATTATTTTACCACAGTCTTCACAAAGATTCATACTTTTGTGAATAATTCTTTTATTACTAGTTCATAATTCCTTTCTTTCTAAAGTTTCTTTTTTTCTTTTTGTTTCCAAAACAATCGATTCAACTGCTAGATTACATTAAGTGCGGCCGGCCTCGGATTTGTTTTCTATTTGATATTCGTTTAAACATTTTAACTCTGGTAATTTTCAATCTACCAGAGAGAGCCTTTTCACCAAAACCAAGGTAGTATGAAAAATCTTTTAATTAAGATTCAAGTCTCTATTACGTCCTAAAGAGTGTGGTATTATTCTTCGTCCTCAACCTATTTCGGAATGGGTAAGTTCTTGTTGTTAAATTAACGACACATATGGAATATGCCCGTTATATATAATCTTGTTAAATAAAACATGAATTAATGTTATTGTTACGTGATATTATTTAGCTACCATGATATTATCTCGAATTTTACGATCATTTTCATAATATATTTTCCCATAAGGAATATATTATGCGTGTTAACTTCTCATAAATAAATTGCAAGATCTTAAGGAGGATATAAGGTAATAAAATCTACAGTTTGATTGGAAAATTGATTTCAGACGTAAACCTTTAGGATATAAAGTATGATTGAAACAACTGTAATAAAACCAGATCATTTCCATCGTTTCTTCCACAGGTCTATTACAAAGTTGCACACCAAGGCTACACCAAGTGTCGCTAAGAAGTGTTCGGTGAGGTTTCATGAGTAATTTCAAGCCATGACAATAATTGAACTCTCTAAAGATAGACTTCGCTATACTTCAGTTAAGAAATAATATAGCTGACCTGTGTTTGAAATATAAGTGGTCTTATTGTTAATTCCTAAAAAATGATATCGTGCTTTTTATTTAAAGTTTAAATACTATAAGCTTCTTCTCATAAGTCGCTGGAGTCCAGTTAATTTAAAAATACGTTTTCAGCAAAAATCCGCTCACCACTCGAGGGGCTGGATTAATATCACCAAATTTGGTCTATTGAATGGTAAGGCACTTCTGAAAATCAGGTTTTTGAAAAGATCTTAAATTAGTTAAAAAGGTCGAAAATAGAAGTGTTTAAAACACACTCTTATTAACGTACTTACGTATACATGTGTATTTTCTTAAATGAGTCATTTTGGCAAATTCAAATTTGATATGACAAATTTAATCAGTCCTATAAATTTAACGTCTTACTAGCATGTAACATTATAAATTAGTTAACCCATACTTGTTAAGGATTAGCGACAAAAGTATCTACAAGGCCTTTTCCAGTAAACAATTTGGCGTTCATTTACATATTTTTTTTTTTACTTGCATAAAAGGGAAAACTAAAAATACTTAGCCTGCAAGTCAGTTAGCATATAATTGTTTTAGGATTGACATATTAACGCCATTAAATTCCGTATGAACATAAAGTTAATATATTTGTCATTATTGTGATATAAATGGTAAGTTATTTAAAAAAGAATCAACGTGAATTATATATTCTTTAACATGAATCTATAATCTTCAGAAACGCAATATACTCTCTAAAAATAAACATTTGAATATTCTGCATTAATTGTTATAAAACTTATTACCTTATGACTTTGGTAGTTCAATTTGAATAATCACTGTTTAGTTCAATTAAGTGCATGTTTTAGAATAAGTGTGCATGAAATAGACAAACAACATGGCTGTTGTGGTTCCAGACTTATGCGTGTCACAACGCTCAGGTATGTTGTGTTTACATAGGTTGAATACATGCATTAGTTTAGTCATTTACCAGAAGAAGAGATCAGATTACATATCTTGAAACGTAGTGTTACTGATTGTATTGTATCACTAAGCAAAAGCAAATGTCCGGGGAATCCTGTTTCCTTCACAAATGTTATTAGTTATAAATTCGAATCATTACGAATAATAATTTTTGGAATTATGTAAAGTTACACTGTATTGCAGACTAATTGATCAGATAATTTGTAAAACCTATATACGTTTTGTAGATATGGCAGTATCGTAAAATGTTATGTCAAACCCGTCTCTGGGAAGCATTTAGAAACAAGTGTGTTATAAATATTTGATTGATATATTTTTAACTATAGTATATACAGCTATATAATCACATAACAGAAGTTGCATTTGCATTTCAGTAATAGACGTGACGTAAGAAGCGACGTGCCTGCATAAGTCAAGTTTAAAGGAAAATAAGGAAAAGTGCTGAAACATACCCAACAGTACAATATATAAAAATATGTATATCCATAGAAACAACAATATACATGTTTCGTTCAGTAATTTTTCTATAGGTCAGTTTATAATAAAAACTGTTCTATTTCAAGCACGTCCGGAAAACTCCACCAGGACACATTATGGCCAGGACCAGGACCAGAACTTACAGATGAGTTACTTTTAAATATTTTATTAGAAATCACAGAATGTGCTCCTCGATGTCTAATCTAACAAAGCAGGTTATTCATCCTAGTTTTAGTGACAGAATACCGGGACAGATAAATGTAGTGACAACACTATTACTAAGTAAACTACATTCAAATTATTGTTGTTATTTGGTTGAGTTTTATATCTAGGTGTATTGAGGTTGTCAAAACCTTCTTCTAAAACTGCAAAACTTCCTACATAACATAATAATTCATAACAAGTACATAATAATACCTTAAAGTACAGTAGAGTAATCATTGTCAACAATGAAACAAGTATGGAAAGTTAATTAAGCTAGTGTGATTACCTTATTAGTGTTAGGGTACAGGTTTAAACATTTCAGAATGGTTATGAAAATAGTTATAGCTTTCATATTATTCGTCCTATAGAGGAGGTAATAATTACAAATAAATCACAGTAAAATATTTGAAAATTAAAATAATACATTTAATCTTTACTTCACAATAATTTTTCAAATACTTTTAGTGTACAGAAAGAATCAGTTACAATCAATTTCGACACATACACACAGCTATATAATATCCATTCATAAATATCTGATAAATAGTGTAAAGACTACTTGGAGAATTATTTACTTAAATATGTCTTAGAGATATCATTCAGGCATTTAATAACAGTGAGGTATTAAAAATGATTTGAAATAAGCGAATGCTAGTTGACTTATTAATAAAATTCATATCTTAATAACATTTAATTGTTTACACTCAATAAAATAATAACTATACTATACAGATTTGAGTAGAAATATGGTCTGTAATTGTTGATTTAACCAATTTGTTTCTGAAACCATCACCAGAGCTCATGAAGATAACCTTCACAGACATTCAGAATTAAATTTATATTCTTCTATTTGTGTCCTGTCATAGTACAAAAATTTTTTTTCATTTTGTGACACATCTTGTAGTTATTAAACATTTAGTTTTGGAAGCAGTACAGTTTTAATAAAAATTATTTATCTTTAAAAAATTCCTTTTTTAAATAAATATAAAACGTAACTGAGAGTAACTTTGTTCCTATTAGTTAAGAATAAAATAGATAATAATTCATTTATTTTAAAATATTAATTAGTTTTCTTTTTAGTTTTAAAAGCTTAACCGTGTTAAAATCAACAAATTTTTTATGTGTCGATATCTTTTTTCACCATTTACGAAAATAATATATTTGATCTTAATTAAGATAATTGTGTATTCCTGAGAATATGGAATTAAAAATGTTTCATAATAATCTCAACCTGGTTTGTGTTCATTTCGTTGTATAATATTACAAGTCACCCCAGGCCTTAAATAGGGATTTGGTGATTGGTTAAATAAGGATATGTTGTTTTCAAATTTTGTGTTAAGTTTTATTCTATTGGTTAAATTCAGAAATGAAGTTTCCAAATGTCATGTTCACAGTTGTATCCATTCTCGAGAATCATGTGGGTCCTAACTGTTCTCTAACGCTCAGCCTAATTATATGTGTTGTATAAAAATAATCAATATATTTAGTAAAAACATTAAGTGATGTTAGCAAAAGTAATATACAGGAAGAATTTAGGAATAACTAAATACCAAGGTTACGTTTGCCAGGGAATGAAAAGTAAACCGTAGTTACTGATAACTTTTCAAAAATAAAACTGTTGTTTGCCCGTTAGTTTGTCAACGATTTAAAACGCAAGCATGGCTTATAAAGTCGCCATGGAGAGGCCGGAAAACACAGAGACCAAATATTTACATATTTACAGAAAACTTAGTTACATTGACCACTACTTTTGTTTGGGCAGGCCCCCCTTCCCTAGTGACAGTGTCAGTCATGACCGGGAATTTTATTTAAGCAGGGCCCTTAGCCTACTGCCATAGTAACTATCGACGGGGAGTTTTGTTCTAGCAGGACCCCTAGTCTACTGCTATAGTCAATCTCTACGGGGAGTTTGGTTCTAGCAGGCTCCCTAGCCTACTGCTATAGTCAAACTCGACGGGGAGTTTTTTTTTTCTAGCAGGTCCCCTAGCCTACTACCCGTGTCAATCTTGTTTACTGAAGAAGTTCGCCGTACACGATGTTCCTCGTGTAAACGACGTCACCGGATAACCTATAAGGATGGACAAGGCCACGATATCTTCTGGGCGTCGAACTCCACTGTGCAGGGCGTACAGCTGGCCGTGGGTAAAAACAGTCAGTGACAAGATCGATTGTCTGACCTTGGCTCTTGTGACCGGTCATCGAGCATGCCAGATCAGTGGACTGACGTCACCGTACAAGTAAAGGTGAAATTTAATGGAGAATACTCCAATCTTTTGATCCGTTTTACATTTAACTTTAAAGACAATGCCCTTCAAGTTGGAGAGTTAAAATAAACCCATTGCCATACAACCTGTAACTATTGACTGCTATGGTTTGTATTATTTTTGTATTAGTTTTTTATAAACATGTTAAAAAATTTACTCATTTATACTAACTTTCTTAAGTATGTTTATTTAGACAGCTTAGCAATAAGTTATACTCCTAAGATCTTATTTTCCCAAGAAACTGGTGTTTAGTTTCTCTGAAGTTTCCACTGATTCATGTACGATGGAGAATAAAAAAGAACTCCTGCTAAGTACAGTATTTATTCTGTACCTTCTCAAAACTATCAGGTATCTATACTTTAGTAATCTTCATGTAAACATTTACTTACATCTGTAAATGTAGATTAAAATATAAAAAATCTACTTTTTATCTTTTTAACTCTTAATCCAGCTACTCAAAAAACGCTTAATGATGTACATTAGTCCTTCTTAATTGATATGTGAATTTGGATTATATAAGAATGAAATATTATAAGCGAAAATAAACTTTTAATGTAATTATACGAATATCAACTTTCTATATAGTAAAAAGGGATTCTGTTCCTCTGCTTTAGATATATTAATTCATTTGGCAGTCAGGTAATAAAAGAATTTCATAATGATAGTTAATGCTGCTAACTCACGTAATAAATGGCAGATAATACAAAGTTCCTTAATAAAGATTTTAAGCAAAATATCAAGATGAAAACGTTGACTTCTTGGAAATGAAGCAATACCAGCGTCAAAAATAAATTTTAAACACACAGTTTAGAGCCTATAAATAATTATAAATTATTGGACATGAATATCTCAGAGTAGAGAAGGTTAAACTATAAAATTTTACATTTCATAAGCATTTTATTTAAAATTTTCAACACGGTCAGCGATTTATTACACTTATTTTTTGTCATATCTACTTTAGCACACTATTCATTTGCGATACCATTCATTCATGACTGTAGAATTATTTTACTAGTCTGTGTATGAATGTGTTTCAGCCAACGGTTTGTCTTAATACACAAAAAAAATGGTTAAACAGATAGGTTTTAACTGAAATAATCTAAGCTAATACTGTAATTTGATATATATGTTTTTAGTTAGAGAACATTCCATACAACATGATAAGTAAATAAACTTCTTTGTAGTTAAATGAGTAACTTCACTCTAATAGAAAATCACGTAGAAGATGGAATAGGAATTAATTTTAATGAATGTGTGATACATTATTACTGTGGACTTGGTTAACAACCATCATAGGATCAAGATTTTTATTTAGGAATAAAAAGATAATTCTTAGTAATTTTGTATTTTATATTGCTAAGTAAATGGTTCCGCTTAATAGTTTTTGAGAAATCCTGAATACACTAATTATGAGTTTTTAATTAGAAGGAAACGTTTTAAAGGAATATTATAAATACACCAAGTTTCTTTTTAACTTATAGGATTTGGGTTATTGTAGATTTTTATACTTACAAATTATGCATATTGTTGAACTAGTGTGGTGACCTTTGTATTACAATAATATATTATTATTTTACGTATTCCTGACCTATCGTGTAACAATTATTATTCTGAATTATTGAGCAATATGTATTCTTCTTTATAGAAAAATTAAATATATAACACAAAGTAAAATGTATTTTTATATTTATTTCCTCTCAAGTTCACTATATCAAGATCGAAATTTTTTTTCAATTTTGTACTATTAAGTTTATAAATACTCTGTGCATATTTTGTAATAGAATTATTTATAAATAATAAATTTAATAAGCAATAGAGTGGACAGTGTTTTCTTCCAAAACAATAGATTTTAAATATTAGATGAAATCGAGTACTCCAGGCCTCGGATTTGTTCTCTTTGAAATCTTTGATATTCGTTTAAACATTTCCACCCCGGCAATTTTTATTCCGCCAATGAGAGCTTTTCCAACAACATTTAAACATTTTTTATGTGTGTTTCCAATCTCTTGTATGTGCTTAATAATTCGGTATGTTTTTACGTCCTTAACTATTTCGGAATAGTTGAGTCCTTGTTGTTTATTTTACAACACGTATGGAACACATTGGAATATGCTATTATAATCGTGTTAAATAAAATGGATCGGTTAATATTATTACAACGTGATAGGTATTGATTAGCAACTATCATCCCGTACAAAATTTTTCGTTCAGTCTTATAATAGTATAGTATGTAAAGTACATATTATGCGTGTTAACCTTTCATGAACATCTGCAAGTACACTGTATATAAAACTTCTTGAATTAGATAAGTTGTAAGACCTACATAGGTTTTGTAGATGTTTAGTATAGTATAGTAGATAAAAAATATATTAAAAGTTCATATCAAAGGTGTCTCTGGGTTGCTTTTCGAAAGTAGCGTGTTAAAAATAGTTTTTACTGTCATAACTTATGCTATGCACTGTAAATTTGACATTACAAAAAAGAGGCCGATTTCTTCTTAAGTCTTATTACGCCTATTCCGACTGGCCCCTAGCCTAGGAGGATAACCAATAAATACAAGGTCGATGATACTTACAAGAAGTGCGGTCACACACATATTCTGAATGTGTGGTATCTCTAGCTCAGTTCCAAAGTCTAAAATCTTAGACCGTGCAAGCGATCAACTCTATCAGTGCTCGTTATTTTTTTAAACTTTTTGATACATAGTAATAATGCTTAATGCATTTAACATTTTAAGGAACTTCGTTTTCAAGATTTAGACAAAAAGAGGGATCGTTGCACGGACAGTGAAAAGGATTATTGTAGTATCACTAGATAAAGAAATATACGACGTTTTCCAATATATAATTTTTTATTTCGTGCAAGGCCTTTCTGAATCAAAGATTCCATCATCAGGCACTTTCTGGAATCTTTGATTCAGAAAGGCCTTGCACGAAATAAAAAATTATATATTGGAAAAACGTCGTATTTCTTTATCTAGTGATACTACAATAACTAGTTTTTCCAATGCTCCAAGATTCTACAGTGAAAAGGATATACATACAGGCAGAGAGACGTATAGACATACAGACAGAAACTGAAATTAACTGATGAAGAAAATCTTGAAAATAATGTATTGTTTGTATCCTTTGTACAAAAATACTCCAAACTATGAGCCAGTGATTGAAATCTGAAATAGGAAAATCCTATTGTAATATCATGCAAGCAAGTTGTATTCAATAGGTATGAACAGTAAATGGTTCATTGCATTTAATATAACTATAAAATACTGACAGAATTTACATATAATTTTGTATTTATAGTCATGAATTAGATACGTGAGAGGACTTAACTCTTCTAACTTTCACCAGTAAAAGGTAAATCACACATTCATTCATTTAAAATGAGAGCTACTAATTTGTAATTGGTAAAGAATTTTGGAAATATCATTGATTTTTTAATTATATTTTAGTCATGCATCCGATAATGAAGTGTGGCTGAATACTGAAGATTAGAATCATCTCAAAGCTTTTAATTAACGGAAGCAGTTCACAATAAAAAGATACAGTTCCCAATACATTTAGTAAATTACTTTACGACCAGTGCGGACCTAGTCAAAGTCATCTTGAAGCCCAAAATCGAGTATATAACAGTCCTTATTTTAAAATTCTCTAATATGTTTATAGTACAACTGATCAATACCTTGTTTTAAATATTGTTTACCTTATTAGATTCAACAAATAAAAATTTAAATTCCGTAACTTGCCTAATATTTATAATATAATAATTGGCCAAAGTACAGGAGGGTAATCAATTTCGACCCTGCAATAATTATGGAAAGTTACTTAAACTAGTGTGACGACCCTACTAGTGTTAGGACAGAAGTTTGAACATTGCAGACCAGTTATGAAAATAGTTTTAGTCTAAATTTAGTCCTTGACATGCAGGTGTTAATAATTACATACAGATCAAGGCAAAATGTTTCAAAATGAAATTTAATATTGTTTAATCATCACCCTCTAACCTTTTGGGGAGAGGATCGTTAAGGAAAGTTAACATATCGATAAAATACATTTTTTGCCCTAAGAAACTTTGCAATTGTAATTTACATGCACTGTAATGTAGACTACTTGAATTAGATAAATCAAAGCGAAAACTTGGAACAAATATACGCTGGTGTTTTTAGTTGTAGATATACTAATTAGCAATAACAATAAATATGCAATAGTGTCTCTGGATATTGTGGCCAAACAATAATAATTTATCATACACACAATATTTTAAGACAAGTAATAAAATTTGTTTGTCTCTATAGTATGTATGGGTCAGTTAACAAGAATCGTTTTAATGTTAGTGCACAAAGCACGTGAAAATGAAAACCAAAATGAATAGAAACAGGTGAAACACACCTCAGTATTCATATAAATATTTGTTGTTTCAATTTCCATAGAAACAACACGTGACAGGTATTTTAATATTTTTTGATAAATTGAAAAGTGTTGTTTACAAAAGTCGTTAAACTCACACCACGTTTATTTGGAGTAGCACGAACAGAAACAAGTGAGTTATCCAATAGATCGATAATGACCAGGCCTCTTTTCATAGTTCAATTTAACGATCAATGTCGTTCTACACGCAGGACGTGGAAACTTTACAACCAGGAGTACTATGGCGAAGATCAAGATCAACATAAGGAATTTTAGGCGAGTTACTTTTATTTTTTACAATTCAAAGTTTTTTATCTATTCTTCTTACTCAAATTAGTTTAAATCCTAGTTTTTCGGTATTAATAATAACAGAAAGAATTAGTGAAAAAAATTCTATTCAGTTATTACGCGTTTAGAATTAACAGGATTCACAGGATATCATCTTGATCAACAAATAACTTTCGTTTATTTTGTGTGCAAAAAAAGAGCATGAGATTTATGGTTTTAAGTCCTTTCAGTACTCTAAGTGTACAGAAAGAATTAGTTTCCATTCATTTTCCATATATTGTCCAAATGATATAAAATAAATATACAAATTTAATAAATATCTCATAAAAAGCGTAAAGATTACTTGCAGAATTATTTACTTAAATATGTCTCAAAGATATCACTCAGGCATTTTATAGTAGTGCAATATTAAACATAATTTGAAATTAGTAAATTCAGTTGAATTATAATACAAATATATAATAAATATATTTAATCTTTACTTTACACTAATTTTTAAAATAATTGATTGTTAACAGTATTTGCTTCCTCTAAGGATTAATATAGTTGTAATTTAAATGTGCAGTCTACATTAAAACAGTTTTCTATTTAGTTACAACGCATTTTACAATTAAAAGGGTTTTTACATTGACTGAGGGAGATTATCTTGACCAAAAAATAACTTTGTTTATTTTGCGAGTAAAAAAAGAACTTCAGATTTATGTTTTTAAATCCTTTAAGTACTCTTAGGGTACAGAAAGAATCAGTTTACAATAATAATCTACCCATGGTCCAAAATATATAATATCTGTTTACACATGTCTGATAAATAGTGTAAAGATTACTTGCAGAATTATTTACTAAAATATGTCTTCGAGATATCACTCAGGCATTTAATAGCAGTGCAATATTGACCATAATTTTAAATAAGCAAATGATAGTTGACTTAGGAATAAAATTCATATCTTAATAACATATAATAGTTTACACTCAATAAAATAATAACTATATTATTCATATTGGAGGAGAAATATGGTCTCTAATTGTTGATGCAACTAATTAGTTACTAAAAACCATCACCTGAGCTCTGAAGTTAACTTCCACCGACATTCAGAACTAAATGTAATTTCTCCTTTTTCTTTCTTGTCGTAGTACAAACAATTTTTTTTTTAATTTGTAACATATTCTGTAGTTATAAAATCTTTTTGTTTCGGAATTTAAAATACATTTTTAATAAAATGATCTTTAAAAAATTCCTTTTATAAATATAAAACGTAACTGAGAGTACCCTTGTTGTTTCTATTAGTTAAGAATAAAACAGATAATAAACTAGTTTATTTAAAAATCGTAATCGGAATTTTACTACTCGATGAGTTATTAATTATGTTAAGAATCAAGTAATTATTACGTCTGATTATTACGAGTAATGCTGCTTAATTACGTAGTAACGGTATTTATTACGAAGTCCCTCATAGAAAGGTTGACGCTAAACTTCTAGTCAAAACGTTAAGAGCCTCTTTGGGCATAAAAATTTGCAGAAACCAAATGAAATCGCTACTAATGTCTTCTTTTAAACGCAGCAATATTTTAAAGTTAATTGGAACATTTATATTTTAATTTAAGAACTTTTAACTAATTATAAAAGAGGTGGACATTGTTTTTTTTTACTTTTAAAAAGCTTAACTATGTTAATATCAACAATTTTGTTTTTTCGATATCTATTCCATCATTAACGACAATAATAAATAATAAATTTGATTATTTTTGTAAACGTATCATTATGTTTCAAAACTTGATTGGGATATTTTTGTATTGCTGAGAATATGGGATTAAAAAAGTTTATTTCCTAGTTTAAAGGTAACTTCACTTAAAAAAACCTCAACTCCTGCTTGTGTACATTGGATTTTATAATATTACAACACGCCCTAAGCCTCATACTTGCTCGCTTTCAAATTCTAGGATAAGATGGATTTTGGTGATTGATGAATTCGGAAATAAGGTTTCCAAATGTTATGCTTACAGTTGTATCCGCTCTTGAGAATTGTGCGTGAAGTAATTGTTGTCTAATCCTCATACTAATAACATATTATGTTGTATAAAAAATAATTGATATATTTCGTGTAAAAATTACGTGGTTTGTTAGTAAAACTAGTACACAAGATTTTATTGATAACTAAAGTCCGAGGTTAGGTTTTCCAGGAAGTGAAAAGTAACTTTGCCAATGATTTACAACGCAAGCATGACATTTGAAGGCTCGCCACGTTGAGACCGGCAAACACAGAGACCATAATATAATACTTATTTCCATCGACGGGGAGTTTTGTTCGGGCAGGCTCCTTAATTTACTGCTAGAGTCAATCTCCAAGGAGGGATTTTGTTTGGCAGGTCCCTTAGCCTACTGCCAGTGTCAGTCTCGACGGGGAGTTTTGTTCGGGCAGGCTCCTTAGTTTTACTGCTAGAGTCAATCTCCAAGGAGGGCTTTTGTTTTGGCAGGTCCCTTAGACTACTGCCAGTGTCAGTCGTTTTGTTCGGGCAGGCTCCTTAGCTTACTGCAAGAGTCAATCTCCAAGGAGGGATTTTGTTTAGGCAGGTCCCCCTAACCTACTGGCAGTGTCAATCTTGTTTACTGTCTTGTGTAAACGATGTTCCTAGCGTAGGTGACTTCAACGGATACCCTATCAGGACGGCAAGGGCCACGATGGTTTCTGGGCGTCGAACTCTACTGAGCAGGACGTACAGCTGTCCGTGGGTAAAACAGTCAGGGCGAAGGTCGACTCCGACCAGATCGATTATTTGACCTTGGCTGTTACGACCGGATATTTACAGGAGAATACTCCCATATTTTTGAGTCCGTCTTAGATTTATCTTTAAAGACAGTGCCCTCAAATCAGAGAGATAAACCCGTTGCTGTACAACCTGAAATGACTGTCGGCTATGGTTGTATTATTTTTGTAATAGTTTTTTAAAACATGTTTAAAATTTACTAATTTGTAGCATTTTATATCAGATTCAAGACAAGATATTAATATTCTACTAAATAATTTGTCATCCGCTTTAATTAATTTTTAAATGGCTCACACACGATTCTTATATATTAAAAGTTACAGCTTTTTATAAATGCACTATGCTGTGGTCTACAAAAGAAATAATTAAGAATAACATAGTTTGAAAACGTTTTAAATGCTGTTTATGTAAAAAATTTTAAGACAATATTGGTTTTTACGTACTCAGGTCTTATTAGATTAGATGAGAAATTACGATCATTTTATTATATGAGTCCACTCAGGATGATATTCACTAACTGGTTAGTTCCAATATTGAGTTTTTCACCGTTTTCAGGCAATCCTGAAACGAGTAGGCTGTGATGTTCGTGGCCGGTGGTAATAATACTGGGTTAATAAAATTACACCAATTCAGGAAAACTATTGTACTACATCTTGGTCGGGAGGACGCGGGTTTCTCGGACCGTGGGTAAAACTGGACTGGGCAGAACACTCGCTGCTGGAACGGTAAGGAACGTTGGCGGGAGAAGTGGCGTGACCTCAGTAGCCAATAGGATTTATTCAAACAGTATGGTCTCATATGACGTCACATACATATAACCGCCAACGGCCAGATCGATAATCAACATTCCTATCTTAACAAATATATATTTTAGATAGCTGACTATTTTATATTAGATTCAGATATGTACACCACATTTCCTCCCTTCCAAAGTTGAAAAAAACACTGCAAAATAACACACTACATAGTTTAACAAAAAAAACACATTGTTGAAATTCAATTAACACATTAATACAGTAACATCAATAAATTTTTCCTTAAACTACAATTAAGCAAAATTGTATGAACGCTTTGGTTATCACAACTAAGACAAATAAAACAATATAATGAAACAAACTAAAATAGAACAAAACAATATAATTTACAAGTTCAGCCTATCCACGGGATTTCTAATCCGCACAGGATAGCGTCTATCATTGTTGTTGTTTGGGAACAGCTGGCGCGGCAATGACCGCTGCCGTCGCAGCCGGTGACGTGTTGCCACGATCAGCTGTTTGTTTACAGTTAGAACGGCACGACACTGAGAGGGGAGGGGAGCGAGCCACACGGCCGCTCGGCGGAGAGTGGGGACTCACTGCTATTGGCTCTCGCCCCACCACCGGCGTCATGACCGGGGGGAAAAAGGAACTGTCATCGAAAGCGTCAGCTGATTCTACCTGTTTGTTTACATCAGCTGGCTCTCCCTGCACGGCTTACAATCTGATCAATATGTCGTCTGAAAACAATGCCAGACGTCAATTCAACTTCGTATATAACATTGCTGATCTGCTTAATTACCGTAGCACTAACCCATTTGTCACGGGTGCGATAGTCCCTAACAATTACATTTTGACCAGGATAAAAATAGTCTAATTTTAGTTCCAGAGAAATACTCCTTTTGCTTGTCTTGTCTTTTACTAACTGTCATTGACAGGTTAGGCCTTAATAAATCTAACCTAGTCTTTAATTGCCTATTAAACATCAACTTTGCTGGGGTCTCATTGGTGGTAAGCATGAACAGCATTTCGATAATCAAACAATATTTCTACTTAAAGCTATATTTACATCTTTCTTATCACGTAAAGCACATTTGATCTTATTCTTAGCATATTTGACAGAGTTCTCTGCCAAAACCGTTACTCATGGGATGGTATGGAGGAGACTCAAAGTATGTCTGATACCATTGTTTGACATAAAATTGTGAAATTCGAATGAGGAAAATGGTGGACCATTGTCACTGTGGACAGTCTCTCTGGCAGACCAAACCTACTGAACAAATCTCTTAAATGATTTATGGCTACATTGGCTGAAGTGGAAGCTACAGGAAACACTTCCAGCCACTTGCTGTGCGCATCCAACAATTAGTAGATACATTTTTCCATTAATCGGACCTAAATAATCCATGTGAAGTCCTTTGCCATGGACTTGAGGGATAATGCCACGTATGCAGCCTGACACTTGCTAGGGTTATTTCTCTCCATTAAACAGGGAAGAACAATTATTTTGCCAGGGACCACAAATTTGATCATCAATATTAGGCCACCAAACATAACTACGAGCTATCGATTTCATTTTGACTATACCCATGTGGGATGAGTGAAGCTCGTCCAGCACGTATTTTCTCATTTTGCTAGGCACTACTACTTTGTAACCCCAATCCAATATATATTTATACTATAGACAACTCCTCCCTCCTTGCAAAATATGGCAACAACTCCTTGTCATCCCCAGGGATGCTATTGGGCCACCCGTGCCTTACAATAACCAAAAACTTTGCATAAAATTGGATCTTTTAGCGTTTCTGCTTGTACATTTTTCAAAAGTTAAAGGCACAGAGCTTTCCAAAAGACAATGCAAATAACTGTCCTTCCAGTGGTCATCGTCCGCTCACTTCCGGCTCTTTCATTGTCAGCGGTAGCCTGCTGAACGCGTCGGCATTACCGTGATCAGCTGATTTTATATATTCTATATTAAACTTGTATACCCTGACAAAAATAAACTATATCGCTGCAACCTGCTGGCGCTAAAACACTGACAAACCCTTATGAGGACCCAAATATTGAGATAGAAGCGGTTTGTGGTCCGTACATAAAGTAAATTCTCTACCATACAGATATTGGTTAAATTTCTTCACGCCCCAGACAATTGCTAGAGCCTCTCGATCGATCTGGGAGTAGTTCTTTTCAGCATTAAGTTAGCGTTCTAGACTGGTATGCTAATGGTTTTTCAATACCTTCTGGTGTGACAACACTCAGGACCGCACCCAGTCCAAAAGAACTCGCGTCCTCTAACCGCCAGCTTCAACGGAAGTTTGCCGTCATAGTGCGCTAAGATAGTATCCACTACTTAGCAGTTCTTTTACTCTATCAAATGCCTGAAACACATTGCCTGTTGAAATTAAATGGAACGTCTTTCTTTAAATAAATTTGTACAATGGGCTTAAAATGCTTGATAAATTTGGAAGAAATTTAGAATAATAGTTAATTAGCCCAATTAGCGATTTAATTTTCTGTGACATTCTTTGGGATAGGTGCGTTCTTGATTGCTTCTACTTTCTTGGGATCGGTGTGCAAACCGTGTTTGTCAATGACAAACCCCAAATACTCTACTTGGTTAGCAAAGAAAGTTACATTTACTCTTTTTGACAGTTAAGCCTTTCTCATTCAACCTCTTACACACTTCTCTTAACTTCTCATAATGAGCCTTATCATTTACAGCGGTTTATTAGAATATCATCTAAAAATACTGCAATTTGATCTATAACCCTGGAGAGTCTGCTTCTATTTTCTTTTGAAAAATAGCACTTGCTGACGTTATGCCAAAAGGAACACGGGAATAACAAAATAAACCTTTGTGTGTACTTATGGTACACAGTTTCTGAGACTCTGGATCTAACTCTAATTGGGTATATGCTTGACACAAATCGATCTTACTAAACTTCTCGCCCTTTTGCAGGTTTGCGAACAACTCATCTATTCTTGGTAACGGAAATTTTTCTACTTCTAAACAAGGGTTCAAGGTTACTTTAAAATCACCGAAAATCCTGACTGAACCACATTTCTTTAATACAGGAACTATGGGCGTACCCCAATCTGACGCTACTTACAGGTATTAACACTTTCTCATCTACTAGCCTAAGCTAGTTCGTTTTCAACCTTGGCTTTCAGGGAAAAAGGTATTGGCCTAGGTTTGAAATATTTAGGAACCGTGTTTTCTTTTACTGTTAACTTTACAGGCCGCCTTTAAAACAACCTATCTCGTCACTGAATACCTTTAGGAAATTCTTTGAACAACTTGTTCTTAAGTTCAAGACAACTATCGGCATCGGTTTTTAACTTATCTCAAATAACCTGTCATTATTTTTAAACGAAATTTCAACCCCTAGAGCACTTAACTATTCCCTACCTATAAGTGGATGAGCACCGGACTTGATGACATACAAGTCCATTACTTTGTTTACTATTGTTATAATTAACTTCAACTTTGATCTGATCTTGCCTACAGGTGTGATAGGTTGATCAGTATAAGGAGCTGAGTGTCAACTTACTAGGTTCTAATTTACACATCTGGAAATGAGAATTGTAATATTCCTCACTGCAAACACTCACAGAAGCCCCTGTATCAACCTCAAACGTTAAGCTTTTACCATTAACAATTAAATCAAGCTGAATTGGGTCTACCTTGACCCTGTCAGTCACATTTTCATTGATTCTAAATAAATTGGCTACATCATCCACAAATTGCTCAGTGTCCCCTGACACCTGATTACTGTCATCAACACCTTCTAGGTAGTTATGTTTTGCGATAATTTTTGGAATTCCCAGTGCTTTTACTATCTCTAAAATTAGTCTTATCTCTATTTACATTTGTACCTTGCCGACCAGCTAACTTAGAACGACACACTTTTGCTATGTGGTTTTGTTTACCACAGAAATGACACTTCACACCTAATAACCTGCACTGTGAACGGAAATGCCCTGTGAGGCCACAACATAAACATTGCGCACTGCCACTGCCACCTGGCGAGGATCGTCCGCAGCCATCCAGAAGGCCCTGGTGACGTGCCGCCGCTGACCTTGGCTGTTCCCCCTGCTCCCATTCCAGGCCGCTCCAGCGTTGTCGCTCCGTGCTGTCTGGGAATGCGTCTGGGAATGCGGTGTGCCATTTCCGAATCTCCCCCTCCTGGCCACCACGCTGTCTCAACTGAATGGATCCGCTCGGGTCTTCCAACTGATAGAGCTGCCGCCCGATTTTTTCTGCTTGCTCCATTGAAAGCACTATTTTGGTCGCTTGCTCGAACGTTAACGATGCTTCCGATAAAAGTTTTTGTTTGGCACTTTCACTTCTGATGCCACTCACC
>NW_025783223.1:0-30792 GCF_021130785.1 Homalodisca vitripennis | reverse complement strand
CTTTTTTGCCGATGGTGATCGCGGTACTTGGATTGTGTGATAGTAACAAGGATCTTGTGGGCACATTAGGCTAGGATTTTTCCAAGGGACGTCCATGTTCTTTCTTTCGAGATGTTTTTTATTTTCTCCAAATTGGGCATGTCTGGTGAGAAAAGTTAACTTTATACCTTTACAGCAAATGGTACTCGGTCCTTCCTCAAATTCTAATCCATCCCCCCCTAACTGTTCAGCCAATTCACTGGTTTCATCATTCAACATTTTTTTCCTGTATCGTGGACTAGATTTTTCTAAAGGTCTCTGTTGCATAAAGCCTTCCATGGTTTCATTTCAGTGAGTCAAATATTTGTTCGATTTTTCCTGCAACTAAGAATAATATCATAACCAATCTCCTCGGTGAAATAGATGTTCGGCTATTTTTCTCAGATTTTTGCTCTCCTTGTTCAATAAAAAGAAGAAAATCTGAGTCGTTATGGGGAGGTAACTATCGGACCGTGGTACAAGGAACTTCAAGTCAATAGCTTTCAGTGTTGCCGCACGCTGATTTTGCAGGTATTTCATAAGAGATAAAACAACTTTGATGTTGCGATTCTGACCGCCACATGAGTCTGAGTACATCACAATATGTTTTGCATTATTGCCATGGATAGTCAGGTGTTTTGTAAGGCAAGAACTTATTTCCTGAGAACCCCTAGAACCTTCGGTTTCAGGCCATACATACATGTAGGCTTTCTTATTATTAAAATCGTGAACACCAAAGTCAATAAACATAACAGATTTCTTTTATAGTATGCTACAGATGTAGACAGTTTTGGGAAAGCCAAAGCTTTCTGGAGATCGAAAGTTAACACGTAATAGTCATCCGAACATTTACCCTGGTCTTCCGTTTAAAACTGTCTCTTGCCTGTTCTGCCTTTCTTAGATGTAGCTCCTTCTCAATTTCTATTAATTTCCTTTCATCTTCATTTGCTAGTGTAAGTCTATTTTTAAAACAATCACACACTTGACAAGTGTCTTTAAGTGCGTGGTTTTAAAAATGCAGATTGATTGAAATTAGTTGAAAATACATAATAATACAATTTTTCTTTAACCGGAGCTTTTTGGTTTTCATCATACCAAAAGACATACAAGTCATATATTTTTTTAATTGTTAGGTCAGGGTGTAAATATTTTCTATTGGGGTTGTGTGACCTTGTATAGTGGCTACAGTAAGCAGGGAATGAATTTATATGGTTAACAACATCGGAAATGTCAACTTTATTTCCTGGAGTTGAATTTCCTCTTCCATCTACAACACAGTTTATTTCATTCTTAACACAACAATTATGAATTCGGCCATCAGACACTTGAAAGGTTTGTCTAAAGTATGTTTTACAAACCCGAATGTCGACGTTCTTGACTCTGACAAAAAACGAAAAAACTATGGCTTTTTGGTGGCTTAGACTGATTGGTAGGTCGACGTCTGATAATACTATTTGATTTTCACACAACCGTGGATAAATATGTTTTGTTGGGTCTGATTACCTAAACTGTAAAATGACTTGAAAAGAGTTTCCCTGTCCTCTGGTGATTATTTTGTCATTGCATTTTCTTGCACACTTACACTGTTTGTCATTAAAGACTTTTTCAGCAATTGTATGCCCTGATCTAGTTTTATACTCTTTACCAGAAAGTCTCTTTTTATTGTGTTTTGTCCTCTTCCAACTATCAGGGTTTCTTTTACGTTTACGCCCTCTAACAGCTACAGGGCTAGGCCTAACCTCAACATTTAAAAATACAGATTCACTGATTTCTCGCCTAACCCATCATTTGACTGGTGAACCTCATTAGAGTCTGTACTTGAATCTTTTTAGGCTTCGACTTAAACCGAAATGAAGTATTATTAAGTTTTGTACTGTCTAAATCTGAACATGGTATAAAGTCTGGATCCGAGTCCGTGTTGTCACCAAAAATGTCACTTTCACTACTGAGCTCACTCATTGTAGGCTGTTTCCTTATTGAAATAAGCTCATAATATAATCATACAACATAAACAAATATTGTAAAGGTGTAAAAAACCGTCATATTGCACAAACATAACCTTTTACACAAGCAGTTCAAACAATAAAACAACAACTGTCATGGAAACATGGAGTTAATCACTTTGGCCACTGAAACAACCAGTAAAATATTCAGTTGGCAGAGTAGATAGCGCATTCTAGCGGCAAACCATTGAACTGTGGAGTTAGTCATTTTGCCCACTGAAAATTATTCAATTGACAATTCCAACCCTGTTAAAACCCGAAAAATTAAAAAAAAATGGAGCTAGTCAGATTGGCCTCTGAACGCCTCAATTATCACATACAGGTTCCTCAGTATTGAATTTATCGAGATACAATAAAATGGAAGCAGTGAAAACTTGATTATTTTTTTAAGAATAAATTTTTTAAAATTCAAGTTTGGAGTTACGAGGGTCGACGACCAAGATGTTTACAGCTTTAAAGACGTATTTCCTGGGAGCTTTTTAAATAAAAAAAAAACATTCAAAATTACACATATTTTTTAGCTTATTCCCAGGGATGCACACGATGCAAAATCAACTATACCTTCCGCTTATCATTAATTTAATAGAGTGCAAACGTGTAATAAATAATTATTGTCCTTTAAAATCGCACAAACATTGACTGTGTTCATACGTCATTAGTAAGGTATTTATAAATAAAATGTATTGAACTTATTTATAACAGAGCTTACGAAAGAACAACATCAAAATTGTGTCTCAGTATTTGTAATGTAAAGTAATAATTAGCTCTGCAAGAGAGAGTGAGAAGATACAGAGTGAAAGTTCCATTGAAACTTGTTGAAACGAAATATATTACATCCTCTCACTGTTGAACTGCAAATACAAAGCAAAAGTTGCGTCTCATTAAACCTGATAAATCGCTTGACAGTAGAAACATATAGTAACACTTAGCAGATTCCAGTACTCTAGCACGTAGTGATGAGGGAGACACCACCGCAGCGCTGATACTATAAGGCTATCGACTAACAACTTGTATTGGGATACAAACTAAAAATGAAAATTGAGTAGTTTTTCCATAGTTAGTGTTGTTTTATGGTTAAACTAAATAGTTGTAATAAGAGCTGTTGTAACAATAAAATGAGGCTAATTGCAATATAAAGATTACAATAAAGCTCGAATTTTACCATTTGAAAAAACAAATATTTTAAATGCAGTTGTACATTATTCATATATGTTCTGGATGCCGATACTCCTAATTCCAAAGTGAAGGTGAAAGCTACCTATACAGATGTAAATTGAAATAGTATTCATATTTGTAAGAAACCTATCGGTGAAGTGACGGTCATTATTGAGATGCACGAACAAAAGCGGTACCACCTCTGGTTATCTAGGTATTAATATTAAATCGGGTATGGTGTTTGATGTTGATACACTACTTTACCAGTATATGTGTGATGTAGTTGTTGATGTTATACTCTGTTGTACCAGTATGTGTCTGAATGTAGTCTGAATTTTATCAGTTAAATAACGTAACTGTTGAGACGCACGTAGAAAGTGGCGCGCTCTCATTAACTAGGTGTTAATATTCATAGTGCTAACTGGTGTAGATGTTATACTCTGTGTGTACCAGTATGTGTCTGAATGTAGTCTGAATGTTATCAGTTAAATAACGTAACTGTTGAGACGCACGTAGAAAGTGGCGCGCTCTCATTAATTAGGTGTTAATATTCATAGTGCTACTGGTGTAGACTCTGTTGTACCAGTATGTGTCTGATGTAGTCTGAATGTTATCAGTTAAATAACGTAACTGTTAAGACGCACGTAGAAAGTGGCGCGCTCTCATTAACTAGGTGTTATATTCATAGTGCATACTGGTGTTGATGTTATACTCTGTGAAGTATGTGTCTGATGTGTTGATGTTATAGTTAAATAACTAACTGTTGTACAACTAGGTGTTAATATTCATAGTACTGTGTCTAGATGTTATACTCTGTGTAGTCTGAATGTTATCAGTTAAATAACGTAACTGTTGAGACGCACGTAGAAAGTGGCGCGCTCTCATTAACTAGGTGTTAATATTCATAGTGCTTACTGGTGTTTGATGTTATACTCTGTTGTTGTACCAGTATGTGTCTGATGTAGTCTGAATGTTATCAGTTAAATAACGTAACTGTTGAGACGCACGTAGAAAGTGGCGCGCTCTCATTAAACTAGGTGTTAACGTTCATAGTGCTACTGGTGTTGATGTTATACTCTGTTGTACCAGTATGTGTCTGATGTAGTCTGAATGTTATCAGTTAAATAACGTAACTGTTGAGACGCACGTAGAAAGTGGCGCGCTCTCATTAACTAGGTGTTAACGTTCATAGTGCTACTGGTGTTGATGTTATACTCTGTTGTACCAGTATGTGTCTGATGTAGTCTGAATGTTATCAGTTAAATAAACGTAACTGTTTAGACGCACGTAGAAAGTGGCGCGCTCTCATTAACTAGGTGTTAACGTTCATAGTGCTACTGGTGTTGATGTTATACTCTGTTGTACAGTATGTGTCTGATGTAGTCTGAATGTTATCAGTTAAATAACGTAACTGTTGAGAACGACGCACGTAGAAAGTGGCGCGCTCTCATTAACTAGGTGTGTTAACGATTCATAGTGCTACTGGTGTTGATGTTACCGTCTTTTAAAGCCGTAGCCTTTTAAAGTTTTTTCCTTAAAAAAAGCTTGGGGTTGAAGGGGTAAAGCACTTTAAAATAATATGCCAATGGCTTTACATACATACCCTTAACTTTGGTATGGGACATAGTAGTGAGTTTTAACTATCAACTTGGCTTTTTAACGTAGCTACAATAATTGCTATAAAAATATATTTTTATATTTCCTACAACAATTAACGAAGTTCAACAATATTGTATTACAAACGTTTTAAATTACTACTGTAAGATGTTTTAATGCTTTAGACATCACTGGTTAGATCACTAAAGTGTAGCAAAGAAGTGTTTTATAATCTGTTCATAATATTAAATAACTAAAAGTTTATTAATCAATATAATTGTTATTTTTTTTTACTTGTTATAAAAAAATATTGGCTTATACAGATAAGTGAGAGATCTCTGAAACTTTAATGCACATGTCAGTTGCTAAATTAATGTTTATGTGTCATACATTAAATACGTTTTCATTCTGATCCAGTCGATAGGTCGACTCAAAATTGTGACATTATATGTATGTTCGTTTGTCTTTGCGAAAAAACTCTTGATAGAAAGTGTCTACACACTTGAAACTTAGTACATAGGTTCCTCCTGTCTAATGATGAACTGTATTGATTATGTGGTCAATGCGAAGAGATGAATTAGAGAGTCCAGGAAAGTTCTCTAATTCGTGTTAGTTACAGTTAATTAGAAGGGTCCTACTAAGCCTTATACCATTGGTTTACTATAAATTAAGTAAAACATTTTATAGTAAGAAATATTGATTTTTATTATAAGATCTTCGAGCTTGTGTGTTGGTCAATGACAAGTTCTATTTATTGAAGCATTTTTAATTATTATCACCATATTTGCTATAATTATGCCTCAAATATTGTGTTTATGTACACTTTTTATATGTCCCATACTTGTTGGCTTTGGTTATAGATCATAGACTTATAAAATATATAAAATTGTGTAAATTATTTCAGTTCTTAAATGTCTGGGCTTAGCCCTTCCAGAATGTTTGAGAATGAGCTTATATTGACACAGTGGATGCTGCCTTGTTTTGCTTAAACGTCTGATTATATACCCCTCTTAGTTGATCCTAGACAGAGGCTTTTGGCCTCAGTTGGGTGTGAAGTGGACAAAGACATAAGCTGACCTGGTGATGATACCTTATCAATCAACACTATAGCTAACGTCTATAGATATTGATCATACGACACTGTTAAATCATAAATACATTTTTTGTTCTCTTCTGTAATAATTTCTAGTATTTTTTGAAGTTATTTTTATTACGTTTATGGATATTGTATTAAAACAAAGTGTATATAGTTTCTATAATTTTGATAATATATGCTAATTTATAACATCGTTTACATAGACATTACAATTTTTGAAGTCTAAGCATAACTAATCAATATCAAAATTAAATATAGAGGTTTATCAGAGTAGTTTACAGTTACAAAGAACAAAGTTTGGAAAAAATATCGATTTTATAGAAGAAGGTAATGACGGCTTTGATGCAAGATTGATTAAACTCTAGTCAATAAAAGGAATCTCTGTGGAATAGGGCATCAAGTTTTCTCAATAAAGTTTCAATGAAATCTGTATTGTATCTAAAATACAATTATACTTATATTGATATTACATAAATTGGATACTCAGTTGGGTTATAGCAGTAGAGTAAACATTAACTTCCAATAGAGTAAAAGTACGTAATATTCCGGTACTCTAGGAAGAACTAAATTCGTTTCTTCGGGTTTTCATCAGTGTTGGGCTGTTCGTATTAACATTTTACAACAAATTATTAAATATTAAAACACAATTAATAAAATCAACATTCATTATTACTTATTCCAGTAATTAAAATGGAAACTGAAAACTTTACGATAATGTTCTGAGTTATGGATATTCACTAGATACTTGAAAATCCTTATGCTGATAGCCTGTATAATTTAAAAATAAAGTATCGTAAAAATAAACATATTTAACTCGCTACAATTTTTTTTTCTTTTAGAAAACAATTTCCCTGAACGATAAAAGAAACAAAAAAGAGTTAGGGGGAATTAATCCAATACAAAAGAAACAGTTCTCTAGGGTCTCCCCGGGCTGTCACACAGCCAGGGTGACAAGTCGTCCTGTAACCTGAACATAGCAGTTGAGTCATTATTTTTCTGCAGCTACCACATTCAATACAAGGGGACATTATCAAAAGGGTCTCCCATGGTTGTGACAAAATCAAGGTGGCAAGTTTATCCATGACCTAGTCACGAGAGTCGGAGTAATTATTTGTCGGGAATTGCTATATTCAATGCAAGGGGTACAGTCCTACATTCTCCAAATATGTAACTAAATTAAGGTAACAATACCACCTAAGGGTGGGGGTAAGGGGGGGTACTTTGCCCATTACAATACCAGACGGAGCAATTTCTTCTCCGTATCGAACACATCCAGTCTGTGAGGAACAGTTCCGTAGAGTCTCCTACAGTGTGAAACAATCAAACTCACAAAGCGACCTAGATACGAGAGTGGGAATTATGTTTTGTCTTGTGCTACCACATTCAATAGGAGAGGACAGCCCAATAGTGTAGTTAATGACTTAATAAATAACAGTCTGTTGTATTTACTTTATGTATTGTATATTACATATATTATCCAATCAATGCATTGTTTTTGTAACGTTTAAAAATACAATTTTTATTTTGAACATAATATTAACTATGCCTATGAACTTTATTAAACAGAATAACGTTTGTAGTTAATTAAAATGTAGGCATTTTTACATAAGAGAAAACGGTTTTAACTGTTGCAAATTATATTGTTAAAGACTGAAATTTTATACTTATTCAAAAACAATTTGAATATAAACTTAAATCTGATATATATCCTTACACGTGAAATTTTGTACATCCTTATACGAAAATAACTAAAAATAAACAACAATATAAAAAAGTTAATTGTATACTTTCTTATTTTACTAACTGACCTTTCTATTGAAAATAAACTTTTCAATATTTTTTACAAATAAACATTTTAATAAAAAATAATTGTATTCCTTTAATTTGTATTAATTACCTTATTAAAAAACAGTGTTATAACCGCGTTCTGTCGTAACATATTAACATTTCGCACTTAACTAATATGACCAAAACTGTAAGACCCAATCTTTTACGGAAAAGCGAATGATGACTGTTAACTGAAAAGATTTAATATTATTATTTATCGAATACTTATTGAGTTTAAGAAACTGTCATTAAAATAATAATAGGCGAACAGTAACGTATAACACTTTGAATAAGCAGTATCGTGTTTGTGAAGTACTACAGACTACAAAATAAAAACGATTTGATAATATTTAGTATGTAAATTTCAATATGTTCAAACGTCGTAGGAATAATGTTAACAGACACAACAAATCAGTGCCGTAATTGAAACAATGTGCTTCGCCGATTATGTTTACTCCAAACAGCACTGACCAACATCTCGCCAACCAACAATGGAATCTAATAACAGGTTTGGTGCTCATAACAGGGGACGATTTGATTGAAGAATTTCTTATAATAACTTTCTCTGATCTGAGAAATGTTAAAAAATAATAACATCCAACTTATAGCAGTCAATAGCGAGTTATGTCAGATAAATATATGTGTCATTAGCACTATTCGGTCGTGCTTGTAAATTAATATGATTATATATAAAACTATATTAAACGTTAATTTAGGTAAAGTTGTGGGTAATTAATAGTCGGTGATACAGAATTCAGTCGTAGTTTCAAACATTGTGTTTATGCAAATAGTTAATACGAGTTTTAGACAGAACTAATCCCTCAAAATCAAGACTATCAGAAGGAAACCCAGTTTAGATCTACACAAAGTAGCAACTAACAACGTTTGTCCTGATTTCTGACGGCAGTGTTTCCTCGCTCGTTGCGACTCTTATCTTTAAATGACACTCACTAATATTGACAAAGGATTTTAGTATTATATTTGAAATCATAATCCTTTTTAGATTATGACCTATTGTGTATGTGTGTTTGTACCTTTCTTGTCACAACAAACAACGTAAACAACAACGTACATACGTAAGTGTTACGTAATCATAGCATACCTAAATTACAATTAAAATTATATTTACCCTTAATTTTTAACATTAATATAAATTATAATCTAAACTTTTATTAATAATATTTATCAATATTTTTGTTTACTAAAACGAAATTTAAGCCAACCTGGTGGGCCTGCTATGTCAATCTAATAAAGCACAGTATACGCTCTAGCGTGCCAATTACTATTGCCTATATCTTTTATACTTTGTTGGATCAAACTAGGAATTATATCAATAAGAATATACCTAATGATATTATTTATCAGTTAAAAATGGAAGCAATATCCCCTCGAAGAATTATTTTCATAGAACTGTACTTAGTGTTTAATTTATTGCTTTGTGATATGCTATGGTCTCGGACTCACTGTGTTCTACTGTTTCCTCGAATGGTAATCAAGAAGAGAATTATTTTTTGAATAAATTTTTTAATACTTTGATCCTCTGCTTTTGTGTCTTCAACTACTGTAAATATCCCACAATCCCAAAGCAAAGAAATTTAGCCTACCCTAAATTTACATTTTTACAGTTTGGTTCATTAAGTAAACTAATGACAGATCTGAAGTAAACTAATTAATTTGAATTATTTGTTGCTGAGATCTATGTTAAAAATTAGGTAATGACATCTCTGTTAAAAATATACCTATTTACTCTTATATCTCAGCAAAATACATGCCTAATTTCGTCCAAATGTGTCCACAAAACGTTTATCAAACATATAAACATCCTCACGTATATTCTTACTTATAATATTAATAGAATAAATAACACATATATCTATAAAAGTGTATTGCCAACACTGAATTTTCTGTTTTTATTTGAACCTATTATGTCAATTAAAGCATAATACTCATTGTTTTTCATCATTGGACGTGATTCTCGTACGTTTACTCTATATTTAAACTCCTCCAATAAGAAAACATTGTAGATATTAATAATTCAAACTAAATTAAATTTAATTATTTTTCTAAATACATAAAAGATATCTTCTAAAACGTGATGATATGTTCCTTTCCTTGTCCTAATATGAAACCACATAACACAAGGCTGGTTATTTAATTGCTTGGAAAATCCCAAAGAAAAGAGCACAAACTTTAGAGGAACTAGTCATCATCTCTGCAAACATCAATTAGCTGACTAACAGAAAATGTGAATTATTTGTACATCTGCAATCAGCACAAGAGTGCTTACCTTTGGAAATATTAATTGTTGAGGCTCCCTCCAGAATCGACGGTCACACTCCGAGTGACGGGTGTGTGTCAACAACTGGGACGGATAGCCAAGTTTGGTTCCTATTCAAAATTTAAATGCCGAACAAAATAAATCGATATAACTGAGTATAGAAAGATCCGACAGAACATATGTACAGAACGAATCTCATAAACCGAGCTTCCATTTAAACCGAGTTTTCTTCGGTTTAAGTATTTTTGATTTTGTGCCTATGCACGTCCTTTGTACAGTAAAAGTCAAACCAAGCTTTGACAAAGAAGCTAAGTAGTAACAAATTTAAAAACTATATAATTAAAAGTTTAAATGGTTATAATTTTTATTGACAGATTGATTCTGTACACTTTAGATACCACATTTCGCGGCAATATGAATTAATTCGTGAATCCGGCCTCGGGTGTATACAACTACAACCTAACCGAAGTGAATTCTGTAGACATTGATACATACCACGGGAGATCTGTATGTATTATTTTTTGTTTTGTGGGCAAGTTTCCAGAAATTTATAAAATACTAATAAGATATATATATATATATATATATATATATATATATATATATTATATTATATATTATATATAAATAAATATCTTATGACTCATTATATATATTTTTTAAATTTTAATTGTCTACTGTTCCTTTTAGATGACTATTTACTGTTATTTTAAAGCTGCGCATGTATTAACATTCTAAAAGTGAGATTACTTACACAAAGGTATTAATAATCTCAAATGTGTTCTTTAGACATCAAACGTTGAAAACTTCTTACGTGTTTTGTAGCGTTTTTTAAAGCTACATTGATTTATTTTTTTAATTAAAACTTAAATTAAATAAAAATTTTGGGATCGAAATATTGGAACTTAATTTTAGATTAGATTGTGGAAATGTCAGGGTAAAATCGAACATGTAATCCTTTGGCAAGTTAGCACTGGTAGTTTTAAATTGTTAGGAAGGCAGGTTGACTGCCTTGAATTGATTAGGAACTTGTCTTATTGTGAGTATTGTTCTCCTGGTTTGATACAGCTGGACCAATGAGAGAGCTCCACGGATGTCCTGCAAAGGTGATTGGAAAGGGAAGTATTTAAGCGCCCGCTCATAATTTTCGCCCTTCTTTTGGTTATTTTCGTGAGGAAAGTTAATTGCAGTGCACCGTATTTCTAAAATTTTTTTTCCGCGAAGTGATTTTGAGGTAAGCACCAAATTTATTGTACGTTTTATTGAAAAAGTCTTCTTGATCTGATATTAAATTTAATTTTGTTGTTTTTTTTTATAGGAAAAAATTAAATTCATAGAAACTACAGAGCAATCTGAATAACTTATTCTCGAAGAACAATAGAGCATAATAGAATCATACAAGTTACATTTGGTTCATGCTTGCAAGAGAAGTGGAATTAAAATTGAACTTTGTTAATAACTTTAATTGAGATTTGAAAAAGTTGTAATTTATTAATATTTAACTGGAACTGTTTTATTGTGAATTATTAATTGAACTTTAATAATTGTTAGAGAGAGACTTGTAATCTGAATTTGCAGAGACTTGAAAGTTAAGGTTCAAATAGTGTAAAGAGAAGTTGAAATTTTTATTTTGAATTTTGAGTGAACTTAGAAGTGAAAATTTTTATTTTTATTATTTCCAAGTGGTATTTCATTTTATTTTAAAACTTTATTATTTTATTTTAGAAGAGAGCTCTGATTTTTAGTTTTGATAATTTGATTAATATTTTTATTTCTTGCCAAAGGAATTTTTAAATTTACTTAAAAGATTTGTTAATTCTTTGTGGAAAATAGAGTGATAAAAATTCTGAAACGTTGAAATTATTAATTTGCCAGTTAAAAATAAATCCATTGTTTTTCATTTAGAACTGTGATTTTTATTTTAGACAAACCAGATAATATTTAATAGTTAAACAAATTTTAGTAATACATTGTACTTAATATTCACTAGGATCTTTACTAATCAAAAAATATTTTATATCGTCTTGGATGTATTATTGATGATTTATATATTTAATACTCTGGAATATTAAGATCAACAATCCAAGTCGTTATATTGACTGCGCAACTCTGCTTTTTGTTTTTAGGTTCTCCTACACTGTTGAATATTTACAGTTCTTTCTGGGTCAATTTTTAATTTATTTTCACTCACAATGTGTCCCAGAAAATTTATTTCCTTGTAACAAAAATTTAACTTTATTAACATTTGCTGTCAGTTTATGGTTCCTCAAACAGCGTAAAACTTCCCTTAAGTGGGCATAATGTTCATTTAAACCCTTAGAGTATACTATAATATCATATAAGTATGTTTAAAAACACATTTAAATTTTAAGTGTCCAAAGCACTGAATTTAAATAAGCAGTTAAAACGCCACTGCCCACAAGAAGTCCAAATGGCAGTCTTTTAAATTTATAACTACCGAATGGCACAGAGAAAGTTGTCAAATTTTGGCTTTCATCAGCTAATCTAATTTGATGATAAGCTTTTGATAAGTCTATGATGCTGAAAATAGCGGTGACCACTTAAATGCGGGTATAAAGAATGGAGATCCCCAATTGGAAAATTTACAGCCTCAATCTTATTATTTAATTCCTTATAATTTATCACCAACCTTTCTTTTCCCGGTTCCTTTCCCACCAAAAAGGCCGGACTGGAGTACTCAATTAGGCTTGGCTCGATAACATCATGTTCTTGTAGCTCACCGATGATTTCCTTCATTCTCGCCATCGTCAGAGGGTTAAGTGGATAAGGCCGTAGTTTGACTATACCATCATCCTTTAATTGGATCTTGTACTCGAAATCAAGAGTTTTCCCCAGACGTTCAGAAAAAACTTCAGGAAACTCTTCAATGATTTCTAAAACTTGCTGTGTAGCTTCGGAACTCCCTATCTTATAATTATGATTTATATTTAACACATTAGAACTAGTGTTTTGAATTAAATGCACTGACTTGTTCAAGTTAAAATCGAATCTACATACATTGTTTTTTAAATCAATTAACAACCCAGTTGATTTAATGAAGTTAGCCCCTAAAATTCCACATTGTGATAAGTTATTCATTACTACTAGATTAACCTTCCAGGATAAGTTGTCAATTTTAATTTTAAGATTTACTTCTCCTAGTACATTTAATTTTTGGTTTCCAGCGCTAACACATTGTACCTTAGACTCTAACAATTTGTTAACTAAATTCGCTTCCCTTAAATGATTATAAAGTTTCGCACTGATTAAACTTAGTGTACTTCCAGTGTCTAACAAAAATTTCACATTAACTTTTGTTTTCTATATTTACTAGTACACTTGGCAAGGTACTTTGGCTTTCCTCATGGCGTTTCTGCCACATGTGATTAATATGTCCGGATTTTTGGTTGGGGACTATATTTAAAATCTTTTTGAGTGTCCAGTTTACGGGAAGGGTTAGAATCTAAGCTACCTTTTTCTAAGCCCTCCCCTTTTACAAGTTTTTTGGAATATTGGAGAAACGGGGTGGCCTTTTCAAAAGGCAATTTAGGTTGATTACTAACCTCATTACCATGCCAAGTTCTACAGTCTCTAGCGTAATGTCCTATTTTTCTTACATTTAAAACATTACAACTTGATTGTTATGGCCTAATTGAATGTGGATTAGTTATAGGCCTACTTTCCCGGTTTGAGGTGCCTTGTTGAACCATCCTCAAACTTATCCGCATACTCAATATTTTGGCACCTTATGCAGATTTCATCCAACTCTTTAAGCGAAGTAGGATTTCCCATAAATATCATTTTATTGCGGGTGTCTGGGTTTAAACCTGTTTTAATAATATCTACTACTTCCCTCTCTGACAATGATGTGGCTAATATACTAACCCATTCCTTAACATCCAGTATAAAACCACTCAGGCTTTCATTAAATTTTTGGGGCGATAGATCTTTTCAAATTTTAATTTCTCGCGATAACAAAGGGGCACAAAGGTAGTTAACAAATTTTCATGAACAACACTGACGGGTTGTCCATACTCTTTCGCTTCCAAAATTTTTGCCAATAATGGACCTTGGCAATAAGACACGCAAATTTCCAAGATTTCTTGATCAGAACATTTTGTTTCGTTTTTTAATTTTTTAACAACTTTTAAAAACTCCAATAGTTCATTTACTTTTAACCCGTCCGTTACCTTGAACATTCTAAGATACCTTTCAAGTGGGTTAGGTAACTTATTATATACAATTGAACGATTCTCAGGTACGAAAACATCACTACACATATTAACGGGTATTGGTCCTTTCGTAATATTTTCAAGTGCTACACTTTCATTTTCCGTCTCCAGGTTAGATTCTGATAGCGGCGTTCTATTTCGCTACATAATTGTTCATCCAATTCTACTGATTTCAATGACTCTTCCTGAGCTACTAAACCCTCAGACATTCTATCAAATCTCTTTGATCAAGTTATCCGTTAATTTGAATAGACCTTTCAGGTTGTTCATTGCGCCTTATCCAATGACCAATTTTAACCTGGCACCGCAAAATTTCCAAATTATTAGGAATCCTTTATTGCCTTTTCCACTCGAAGAACTAACACTTCATTACATAGCAGCACACTGTTTATATTCCTCATTGCCACTTACTTTACTAGACAAATTTAGCTTTATTGCCAATAATGTTGAGACCTACTACCTGTCTCAATAACTTTCTAAGTTTATCTACAGTGCTATCAGTAATTGTGTCTACACCACGGAACCACAGTTCATAAATTAATTCGTCCTTACTTAAAAAAGTCCACTTTGAGAGCCATTTTAGGTTAAATAAATTACTTAACTATCACAACTTAACTAGACAACACAAGTTCTTGCCAAAGTTTTCTAAACAAAGTTTTATAACAGTATTGTATAAGTTTATTAAAAATTCACTGGATACTTTACTAGCAGAGTGGCGCAGTCAATATAACGACTTGGATTGTTGATAATATTCCAGAGTATTAATATATTTTAAAAAAATTTTCTCTCAGACCTCTAAATGTTACCGCAGACCTTTATTATCTACAAATATAGGCCAGTAAATCCACAAAGAAGACAGCAGCCCGTCTATACTGCCAGACAGTCTGACATAAGGAGCTTACTGTGGTTCTCTTTAATGTTTCTGCTCAAGAAGGATTGCTGATGTTATATACTTCACTTAAACTATCCGAAACTTTCAGGACATAATTTCTTATTGGGAAGTAAATCTTGTAATAGTCAAGAAAAGCACAATGACTTGCCTTTACCATCAAATCACCAAAATCTGTAATTTTGATTCGGTACATAATGATTTGTAGAGAGTATGGAAATATACAATAATAAAACTATAAACTATAATAATCCGTCACACACCTTTTTATTTTAAGAACTAAATGTACTTGATAGCAACAGATTAAAAACAATTTATTAGCATCAGAAGAATTTAGCTCTCAGCGTGGTAAACTAAAAGGTTTGATAAATTATCATTGGTTATATGTTGTATGACAGTGACCTTTTGAACTTTTTTACTTCAAATTATAAACGTAGGAATGGTAAAACATTCATTATCATAGCAGATTTTGAACTTTAATGATAGCTTGGAGTGGGAATTGAAGTAAAAACGAACATATAACATGAGACTAGGGTTAGGAATGATACAGAAAGAATATTATATCTCATTTGGCGTATTTTTGAAAATGTTGTCTTTTATATTTTATTTCTCTAAGGTGTAGGGCAAGTACGAGTAGCGATTTTATTGCATATAGTGTTAGGTAGAGTTCACAGACATTTGCCTATTTTTATAGGCTTAGTAATAAAATGTCCAGGAAATCTTTTTTCATTTTATTTATTCCACCCCACAGAAAACTTGACCTCATGATCCAAAATGTGTAATAAAGTTTATTTACCGTATTTCGAGTAGCCCTTTTAATAATCGACAGTTATATCAATAAGAGATGATAATAGGTAGTTCTTGTACGACGTTAATTACTATCTACAAGAAATTTTTATGGAATGTTTTTCCTACAATAAATTTCCTAGACGGGTGGTTTTTTGGAACTTTAGTAACAAATCCAACGATTCTCTTACTCTTACATCTGAGTGCTAAATCTGTTTAATTAGTGATTTTTGCATCAGTAACAGATCTTAATTAAGTAACAGATTAAAATATAAAGATTTGACCACAAGAAAGTTTTTTTTTGTCCATCTAGAAGATTAGAATAGCCAATACTGTTTTATTTTTCTACCAATTAACAAAAAACAGGAAAGCCTTTCATTCTTACTCATAACGAAATATTGTAACGAAATCCAAGCAGTTCGTGGTAATTCCCAATACAAAATATATATGTTTTATACATGTATGTATGTACATATGTACGCATAAAGTTATATTTATTTTAAAACATAGTAGTCTTTAAAATAATGTATTACTTACGTTTGAGACTGTGTATTACTTACATACTTTTATAGTAGTATGTATGTACATATGTACGCATAAAGTTATATTTATTTTAAAACATAGTAGTCTTTAAAATAATGTATTACTTACGTTTGAGACTGTGTATTACTTACATACTTTATAGTAGTATGTATGTACATATGTACGCATAAAGTTATATTTATTTTAAAACATAGTAGTCTTTAAAATAATGTATGTACTTACGTTTGAGACTGTGTATTACTTACATACTTTATAGTAGTATGTATGTACATATGTACGGTCATAAAGTTATATTTATTTTAAAACATAGTAGTCTTTAAAATAATGTATTACTTACGTTTGAGACTGTGTATTACTTACATACTTTATAGTTAGTATGTATGTACATATGTACGCATAAAGTTATATTTATTTTAAAACATAGTTGTCTTTTAAAATAATGTATTACTTACGTTTGAGACTGTGTATTACTTACATACTTTATAGTAGTATGTATGTACATATGTACGCATAAAGTTATAATTTATTTTTGAAAACATAGTAGTCTTTAAAATAATGTATTACTTACGTTTGAGAACTGTGTATTACTTACATACTTTATAGTAGTATGTATGTACATATGTACGCATAAAGTTATATTTATTTTAAAACATAGTAGTCTTTAAAATAATGTATTACTTACGTTTGAGGACTGTGTATTACTTACATACTTTATAGTAAGTATTAAGAGCATTGAAATATGAAAAAATGCAATAAACAAACACATATAGTAGTTTAAACAGAGACTGGTTAAATATCTTTTTATAAACTGAGTTTTTAAGTAAAAATCGATTTGGGTTCAGAAATGGGTTTAGTACGGAATCTGATTTGTTATATTTTATGAGTAAGGTACAGCATGGGATGAATGATAATAAAAAATAAGTGGGATATTTTTTGATATAAATAAAGCATACGGTACAGTAAATAATGAAAAATTATTAAATAAAATGTATAATTGTGGTATTATAGGTGTCGTGTATGACTGGTTTTGATGCAGCTATCGAGAAAAAAAATCGAGAGAAGAGAAGAGGGTTAGAAGAAATGGACTTTTGAGTTGTTTTGGGGAAATTGAGTCCCACAGGGATCGGTTTTGTGCCCGATTTTGTTTTTGATTTACATAAATGGTCTTTGTAATGCTAACTTCAAAGGATATGTTACATCATTGCTGACGACACTGCCTTGTGTTTATATTTGAAAATAGTCGTGTAGATGTAGAGCAGCATGTCAATATTTCGATATGATATTGTTGAGGTGGTGGTTCCAAGTTAATAAAATGGGTGCTCAGTCCAGAGAAAACAAATAATATAAATTTTAGCCTTAGGGGAGAAAAAACAACTCAAAATCCGTTAGTGTACAGATGTTTAAACTGCTTAGAGATTCCAACATTTTTTGATGACTTTTTTTTTCAAAGTTAGGGGGTTTGATACTATTTAGTATCTGGGAATCGTATTAGATAGGGAACTAAATTTTTAAACCACATATAGCAATTTCGAAGAGAAAATTGATTAATCAACTTCGTATTTATAATTTTCTTAGACAATTATGCCCATCAGACGTACTTTCCACGGTTTACTTTTCTTTAATCCATAGTATGCTTGATTATGCTCTCTCCTGCTGGGGCGGAACTTATATCACAAATTTAGGAACATTAATAACAATACAAAAGATTTTATAAGACTAATGACCAAAGCTAATTTTAGGGAACATTCTTATCCCTTATTTGTATGCATGAACATATTTACTCCTTCGTTATATGTACATTTATGAAGTATTAAAATTATTTTATATTAGAAGTCGGTAATGCTGTGAAAAATGTAAACTAAAGCCAGAAATGAGATTAAGAATTGCAAATAACTTTTGTGTACCAAAGCCTCAAAAAACACGTTTTATAAAATCTTTTATGAAGTTTTATAGCTCAGAGGAATTATAATTTATTGCCAGAATTAGTCAAAAATATTAGGAACATAAATGTATATATTTTTTTCAAATTTAGAGTATAGTTTTATCGGTCAAAATGGTATTGAGTATATGTTCAAGATAATAAATTAGTGTATGGTTAGTCTTGTCTGCTAAAGTTATAATAATATTTAAATAGACACGTTAGAGCATTATAAAATAATTATAATATTAAAATGTCACATGTTTTTAAAGCCTAATATATTTTAATTGTTAAATTCATTGCCATGAATCCTTTTATTTAATACCGCACAATAGTTATACTAAATTTAAACTTTAAAAAGTAATAAGTACATTATCTGTTACATAAGCTATATTAACTAATTTTTATCATTTCATTCTTGCTCGCTTCCGCTATTTTAATTTTTTACTGTTTTTGTATACGATAGTATCCCCAACACAGGCACAGCCTTATGGGGTACCTAAATTTCCCTTATCGTGTAAATGTATTGGCCTAATTATTAGTTTAAAAAAAGAAAGGAAAAACGTAAAAAAGGATGCAAACCTAGTTTTATATTGTATTACTCTAAGTACATAAAATTAGAAATAAACTAAGCACAAAGCATTTTTTTGTACGTGTTATTTGCTCCTACTGTAAATACGTTATCTCATAGAAATTAAAACCAACATGGAAATTACACCTTACGAAAAACTCCCAATTCTAGATTATAGAGGATATAGTGAGCACAAATACCTACAATAATTAGCTTATTATTTGTAATGTGTATAATTTTATTTAAAGTACTTTTTATACCTTAAAGCTGTGAATTTGATTAAAGTACACATTAAATTTGCAGGAAATAGTGGAAACAATAAATACTCAATACAGATCTTTGTTCTGCATAAATTGTAGGTAAGCTGTGAAGTGAAAAAAATAAACCAAAAGTATACATTTGTGTATAGTGCAAATGTTATAGCATAAAACTGTGTACTTTACTATTGGGTTACCGACTTTGTCCGTGCTTTCTTTGTACGTGTTTTTTACTGTACTCAATGTTTGCATACAGAGCAAACATTGTGTTTGCATAGGTGCAATAAAAGTTTCATACTTACTAACGAGCAGTTACGTTTAAACGTTTTTTAGTAAAAGCAGTCCACACATATTACAAAGTACAAATTATATGATATATCTCTTGCCAACAGGGCAGTCGCTTCTGGTTAAATAAGTGCCTGAAAAATTCATTGCTTTGGTTTATTGTGAGTTCATTTACCGATGCTGTTTGATCCTCGCAAACTGTTGTCCCCGTTTCACATTTCCACTCTACCGAATTATTTATCTAGTCTGTAGAGGTAATCAGTGTCCCCCTGTCGGGTACAGAGCTACAGCGGGGTCGAGTTCCATTAGGGAGTATTCTTGTGTTTAATTCTATTACGAAGGCTAATACTCCTTCCTACGATGTGTTGCTGCTGTAACTTGTAAACAATTCCCACGGCGATTTATGTACTAGTATATAGGATTCCATGCAGAAAAAGGTCTTTGAGAGGCTTAAGCCACAAAACTTGGCTTAGCTTCGAATATTCGATTCGATAAGACGAAGACCCTGAAGCTAATTGAAATTCGAAACTTACAACGGCAAATGATTTTTTTATAGATAATCTAAAAACATTGAAACGGATATATAAGTATAGTAAAAGACTAGATGGTCAGTAGAAAGATGTTTATATCCATTAAAGTACGTGTAAAAACCGGTACTATGTTGGTGAATCTTTAATCAATAATTTAAATTATTTATAAGTGTAATTTTTCCAAAATATTTCTTGTTGTACAATAATATTGATTATACTTTATATACATATTATTATATGTATATATATATATATATATATATATATATATATATATATGGTATAGTATAATGAATATAAAAAGTGATCATGAGGATAAAATATCAATTAAATAAAGAAATATTTCTCTTCTCTCGTTCGTCTCGAGGAGTGATTGTATGTCATGAAAAATAGTGTTTTTGAAGGCTATTGTGTTATATACGCAAGTGTGCAAGAGAATCCATTGGCGGTTGCAATTTTAATTCAGAAAAATTTTGTATACAAAAATTTTAAAAGTGACCTGTCTACAAATCGTAATGTACAATGGTATATTTTACAGTAGTATTTATGGCAGCTGTTAATCCAAATGCACGTCGATCTGCAGAGAATTTCTGAAAATTCACATTTCTTGTACTTTTGTACAATACACTTTAAAAAGGTACAACCAGTTCAAAAAAATAATCTAATTAATTGAATGGGTGGAGTTTAAACTTAACCGCAAACATTTTTAAATTGATAAAGTGAACGATCGTTAATTACATTCCCTCGATGAAACTATGAAAATCTCGTTTACTTTACCGCAATAATTTTATTAATTTGATTGTGTTTGTTTTCTCCGAGCATACAAATGTGTTATTTTCAATTGCTTTTCTTAAGAATTTTATCCTTAATATCGCTCACGCAATTGCATATATATCATCTACAAATTTGTATTTTTAAATAAATCTCACAGTGTTCAATTGAAAGAATAACAGGTTCGGACATTTTCCATTGCTATATGATACAGAAATAGAACACTGCGTTTTCATATTTGGGAACAAGTATCAAATATATATCTGCATGGAACAGGCACGTTGAAAAGTACATCCGTACACATCGTAGAAGTTAAGATTGATTACATTTAAGTATAGTTACTTCCAGTGGTATCGAGGCTCATCTCCTTAGTAAAAAAAAACAAGATGGCAAATTTGAAAGGGGGAGGGATAAAACTCAGATAAATCTGCACACTAAATATTTTTATTTTATTTTTTCTACTGTCGGAACAAAATTGTTAGATACCCTAGTTTAAATGTTAAACAGAAACCAAATAATAAAGCTAAAAGTACATAGATGTCCCATACTCTGAGGATTAAATTTTAGAACTATATGATAAAAGCGTTAGTAAAATACCATCTTGACCTTTATTGCGAAAGTTGATTTCGGCCCATTCCACCTTCCATTACACTTGATTAATGTTTTAGATGTCTCTGATGTCGAAACCGTTGAAAGAACTCATTTTGAACTTTTTCGTTGCCAACGTCTTAGAATCTTGACATAAGTGGACTCCGGATTCCTTAATTTTGTGACATTACCAGCTTTAAAGCCATTGCACTAAGCGGAAGTTGAAATGTACATAAACCCAACCATCGCATCAATCAACCCCTTTCCACCATGTCACGTTAACTTTAATTATCAACCAGTTGGTTTAAAATTGGTATTGGCTTCAATGTGAGACATATTTTTTAAAGACATAACAGTTTAAAATGTAGATCATTTTCAGTAATTAAAGGCAAACTTAATCATTAGAAATTATGAAATTTATAATGCGAGAGAAAAATAGAGCATTCATTAATAGATGTGAACTTAACGCGTTCAAATCCCGGCACAACTACGCTAAATAATGGCCATTACCTTTCGTTCCAATAGTTTACTTACCTCAGAATTGATTCGTCCATGTGGTCACCCCTCAAAGTGGTACTGCTCCAGACACTAACAAAGCAGATCTCAAAAGATTTACTCCTGTTTATTTATGACTTAACTATTTTTCCTATTCTGCACCTGGAAAATTATCAGGCTCACTTGCGGCACAACTGGACTTATATTAAAGTCCATTATATTAAACTAAATTATATATCCTCTCCTCCTGAAAATTCTTATCCTAAAGCAACTGAATGCATTATATTTTATGGTATATCATTACAACAAAACCATAAAAAGTTGAAATGAATATAAAAATATAATATTAATAATTTATCATTTATACAAATTTGCTAATTTAATACCATATACGATATTACCAGTCTGGCCTTACAGCTATAAGTTAAGAGGGTCATTACATCGTTAAGAGCTTTCTTCAAAAAATTGCTTTGGGAGTATAACTCTGTAGACCACAATTAAAAAATGTTTTTTTTATCAAATATATTAAACTTTAAAACTGGAAAAATTAGTAATGTACCAAGTTTATAAAAGACGGAATATATTAAACTGCTCCCAGCGTATTCAATATGTTTAAATGAGCCAGGTTTTGTTAATTATCCCGTGACTGATACCTTCACGTCTGAAACGCAACAGCGCCCTAGAACAGTCTGGCAGTTTTACCCGACTTGAAACTGAAAGTGATTTATAATACAAACAGAAAATATATGCTTTTTATATATTAAAAGCAGAAATAAACAAACAAAACTTGTAATTCCTGATCTTGTGGCTCTACTTGTTAGTTTGTAGTTAACTTTCAAACACGGGTCTCTAAACGTTTAAAACGACAATAGGTCACTGGCGCTAGACTCAGACGGGAGCTACATATTAGGTGCGTGTTCAACCAAAAAAATTCAAACTATAAATTTTGTTTTTGTACTATTTTAGTTAAGAGCAGATATATAATTAAAAATGCTAAAGTAGCTTATTTTGTCATATAAAATTAAATGCATGTTTATATCATAAATCATATAACGAGGAGCACTGAATTAGATTATTTAGTATGTCAGTTCAGGGAATTTGGCTGAGCGTTGGCAATACATTTTTACATTGGGTTTAAATGTAACCACGCTGGACGCAAGAAAATAAGTTACACATTTGAAAACAAACCTTATCTCTTAAATTAAAAAAAAGAAATATTATTTTGTACATTACATTTTTACATTCAAATATCTAGACGAACTGCCTAATACATGGTCATAATCGATCGGTAACTTGGCGTGTGTACCATAGAGTAAAAATGAAACTATGTTGAGATTTATTTTAAAACACTGCTATGAAACCTAACTTAATAAAAATTCATGGGAATGTATAATATAACAATATATCTCTACATAGACAAGAATGGCTTCCGTGATAGTGCATTTCCAACTACGGATTTTGGTTGAGTCGCTATCACCCTCCTAAGTAATTCTCTCATTCTGTAGGCTGACATAATTCCCATTAATCTGCCGTGTGGGAGGAGGTGGGTTAAAATCGCTTTAAATGTATAATTGTAAGCCTGTCATCTTGAAAATAAATTAAGTTAAAGACTTGACACTGTTAATGTAACCTCAATGGAGTCTGCTACGTGACAGTTTAGTGTGGCGTCTTTTTACTTTTTAGTTATATTACGAAAAAATAATATATTGCAAATTTTTCATCCTTTTACTTTGAATATATGGAACATATAACAATGGTAAATGTCAGAAATCCATACTCAAACCATCCATAGTTAATAACAGAGAATTGATTAAACAAGTAATTAGGACTGTGGTTGTGGCGTTTGCAAATGGTGAAAAAAACAAACAATTTGCAGTGAAGGAAAGAAAACTTGGTTTTCATAAGAAGTGTTTTAAGACTGTTTTTCAATCCGTTAAAGCTGTTTTAGACCAGATATTTTTGGAGGAATGTCGATAATAAAACTTATAATAAACGTATTTGCGAATATAATGGTGTTTTTTGTTGATTAGTTTCATAATAATCGTGTTGCACTGCCGAGAAATCTATTTTTTAAACGCCAGTTATGGAGTATTTTCAACTGAGATTACAAGCCGTTGCCGTTTCACGACGTTAGAGGTCAGTGTTGGGTATTCAAGATGGGATGGCCGGAAGCGGACTGTGTATAGGGAATATTGGCAGTACAACCTGACAAACAAACGTCCCCAACCACATTTCCAGAAATTGTTCCACCTGTGCTTCCCTATTTAGGTCATGTTTTAGAGTCCTACGTACTTGGTAACATCCATATTAAATCACCGGTTTAGCATTTAGTTTAACTATAAGTTGACAGTAAGAATTTTTAAGCTTTTGCCAGGTGCCTAAAATACTTATTAAAATGCTAATTATTGCTATGTCATGTAAATGTTTTGACATGTATATCATTACATTTAAAAAAATGACACCATATTAGTTTGAGAAAAAAAATCAGTAATATTGTTATTTCTGTTGAATGATGAATATGTTTGATATATTATTATCAAAGGATTTTATGTATTCAATGTTAAGAGAGTTAATGTTTACTACAGAATTATGAAACTGTGCAAGTAGGTTAATGATCTCAAGCTTGCACTTATAGATTCTCATTTAAATCGCATTTCAGCACTAATGACGCTATCAACGCTAATCTCAAGGCAGATATTACCCTGGATGACATGATTATTTGGTTACTTCATAGGCCTCGGCCAATAAACAGTGACAACGTATTTTATATTTTTTACACTCAAATGAGTTAAAACTGTTTCTTTCATTTTTCGAAAGGAAATATTTTCATTTAAATACACAAAACACACAATTCTCCAATAAAATTAATAGAAATTGTTTATTTATTTTTAATAAAGTAATGTATGTGTCTATTTTATATGATCATCATTAAAATTACTAATATGTGTTTTGCATATTTCTAGGCCTCTCTCATACATACTTTTCATTGTTCATTCCACTTACCTAGACGCCAGACCAGTAGAAGTGGTGGAAAATTAGTGGTCTGGTCGAAAAATCAAATAGTACTGGCGAAAAATTCTAAATTTGCAACACATTAGGTAAATAAGTCATCATTTAAAACGGACTGGATTTGAGAATTATTCACAGCTAACACACATTTTTATGCTCTATACAAAAATGTGTTCCTGAAATCCAAATATTAAAAAATCTAGGATAATTTGCAATTCCACGAAATAATAATAATACTGAATCTATACGCACTAATTACCATCGAGGAGGAGCGGAACACTAATTAATATACTTCATACAATATAGTAGCTGACGGTACTTAATTAGGATAACACGCGGAACAATGAGAAGCCAGCCTCATTTATTATGGTTTTTGGAGAAATATGATCATCATTGTATTTTAATATCCTGCGAAATTTCCTAATTAATTACAAAGATTACTCATATTCTGATATAGTCTATTGTCTTAAATTCATGCTATAATTATATCTAGGCTTGTATAAATACGAATAAATAAAACTAAAACTCAACATTCGTGAACTAAACTACTAAAATAACGTGAAAAATCTTGGATATCTATGAATGTCTAAAATTGGCTGACCATGTTACAATAATATGTAAAAAAGGCTTCCTGGCATTCATAGTTTAAATAAATTTACATTGTATTTGCCATTTAATAATAAGGTGATGCCGGTTAAGAAACTTTGACTATTGAGAAATCGGACAGACTTCAGCATGCACAGAATTACTGTATTAGATTTATTTTAAATTTTAGACGTCATATGAGAACGTTTGACCAATTTTTTTGGCAGTTATAACTCATGAAGCTTCAAGAACTACGCCGATTCCATATTCTTTCAATTCTACATTCAGTTATCAAAACCCAACTTCTATTTATATGTCCGATCACTTCAATTTTATCTCTGATATTTGTGAACAACTTACTAGAAGGGGAGCCACTATGCTATCAATTCCAATTCATAGATGTACAATTTTTAACAATCAGATAGTTGATCTATCGGTGATAGCAGTTCAGGCTTTCCGCCTTTGGAACACTCTCCCTGATGACTATTGCGGGTGCTGCGTAATTCAGGGTAAGGGTCAGGGACTTGATACCGGTGGGCCTGTGAGGTTGACGGGCGGTGCTGCTTGTGGTGTGTGTCGTGAATTTTGGAGCAGTTGAATGTGTTATTGCTCTTTTTATTTTCTCTTTACATTGTGGCCTTCTTTTCTCATTTTCTTTGTTTTATGAGATATATTTTTAAGCGCATGACTTATTTTATGTGAAGCAATTATATATATATGTGTGTGTGTGTGTGTGTGTGTGTGTGTGTGTGTGTGTGTGTGTGTGTGTGTTGTGTGTGGTGTGTGTGTGTGTGTGTGACAGATATGGCCAAATACAAAATAATTTAAATCGTAAAAAAGTGGGGGGTTCTGTGGTGTAATGATAGCACATTCACCCGGCAAGTGAGATATCCGGGTCCGAGTCCCGGCGGAGCAAGTACTTTTTGTGATTCAATGTTTATTAAAATTATATATATATATATATATATATATTATATATATATATATATATATATATATATATACGTTCCTAGCCCTCTAATGCAACTTCTCTAACTTCAGAAAGAGTAGAAACATCATTATATCATTGCGGGTGAAATTATTATTATTTTTACCAGAGCTAAATAAAAAATGACTGATGATACAAGTTTTCCTATTGGTATTATGGAGTTATGGCTTCAGAGAGTGGCACGTTTTTTGCCTTATTTTATTTTTTTTTTAAATATTTAAAAAATTTAAAATTAAAGTTAATAAATAACGTCCTTAAGTTGTTAATAACGGGGAAAGCATTTCACTGCCTGAAGCTATAACTTGTAAACATACGGTTAGCATTTCTTGATATATATTCCTATATCTGACTTTCTTTTTTAATTGATTTTAATTAACTCTTTGGATGGATACTAATAACATTCAAAGTGTGTAGTATAGGTTTTAGTTAATAATATATATTATTTAAGAAAATGATCTAAAGTAGGTGAGATTCGTGTTTTTATTAGCTTGCTACGACTTCGATTACAACAAAAGTATTTAGAAATCCTAAACTTTTAGAGACCTATGTAAACTATAGCTTTTACTAGCAGTTACCCGCATATTTGCAAGCAACTTTATGTTGAAAATCAGAGGTACCCTGGCTATAATTCTTTTGAAATGACTTTCTAAAGGACACCTGAGACAAGTTACTGTCATGGAACGATAATTAAATATCCTTATCTATTTTAAAATTAGGTTTCTTAGAACCTATTTAAGAAAATTATTTTTAGGATCGTGAAGTTTTAGAGTGAAACAGATTTTACAAACACTCGTAAAATAATAAAAATGTCTCTACAACATTCCATGATATTTGATTGAATATCTCCAAAGATTACAATTACAAATTAACTATCTTAAGCCAGTGTGGAAGAATCTTAAATGTCGAAGTACTTTACTTTTGAATTATTAACTATGGGAGGGGGGTCTATGTAGATTAAAAATGGAAAACAGAGATATGGTTCTTATTGTATCTTTCCGCATGTAGGACAATTTCTGTTTCCAGTGCCATAGCTGACTTGTCTTTGACGAAGAAAATATATTATACATACATATGTCTGAAAAGCCTACTTTAGTCATAAAGCATCTACTTTTCTTGTAATTTACTCCCTACTAGTCTAAAATATTTCTTAGGCTACAGTTGAGTTTACTATGCTACCGCCGATCAAGACGATACGTATGCAGATATGAAAAGCATGCTTCTATCAAAAAACCAACATAAGGGTTTTATCATAATATTTAACTACGTATTAAAATTTAAATACTAATTGTGTTTTCGATAATTCCATTACATTATTGAATAAGAACTGTATACTCAATATTTGCTAAATATACAGTTAAAAGTACAACTTTAATAATAACTCAAATTTATAATCTGTTAAAAAAATATAAAAATATCCAATAATTGTTTAAAGATATTATATCAAAGTGTTCTCATAACTAACTATTGTACAAATTAACTTTAGAAATTGCCAGTGCATATTTAAATTATGTACTTGATAAAAACGGCTTCACATTAAATATTTCTTATTCGCACGGAAGTTAAATAAATACTATACTATACTCACCATCGAAATCAGTTTTTCCTCGTCATCTTTTTATATCCTAACGTTTATAACGGAAACTTTATGAAATATCTTCAAATCCCAATGATTAAATTTAGGTGATTCAATTGGATATAGTAAAGTATTGAATTTAACAGTAGCAGTATTGCATTCTAAAAAAAGCTACAATACCTTATCTCTGGAAAACTATCTCTTTAATCAGTAAAAGATATCTGAGACAGATAGGAGAAATTAATCCAATATGAGAGAACAGCCCGAACGTCTCCCCGGGGTCGTGACACAATCAAGGTGACAAGTCGATCTGTGAACTCGCCACACGAGCCGGGGTGATTATTTGTCTGTAACTACCACATTTAATACGTAGGATCAGTCCCGTAGCGCCTCCCAGGCAGTAGCACAATCAAGGTGACAAGTCGATCTGTGAACTCGCCACACGAGCGAGGTGATTGTTTGCCTGTAACTACCACATTCAATACGTAGGATCAGTCCCGTAGCGCCTCCCCAGGCAGTAGCACAATCAAGGTGACAAGTCGATCTGTGAACCGCCACACGAGCCGAGGTGATTGTTTGCCTGTAACTACCACATTCATTACGTAGGGTCAGTCCCGTAGCGCCTCCCCAGGCAGTAGCACAATCAAGGTGACAAGTCGATCTGTGAACTCGCCACACGAGCCGAGGTGATTGTTTGCCTGTAACTACCACATTCATTACGTAGGGTCAGTCCCGTAGCGCCTCCCCAGGCAGTAGCACAATCAAGGTGACAAGTCGATCTGTGAACCGCCACACGAGCCGGGTGATTATTTGTCTGTAACTACCACATTTAATACGTAGGATCAGTTCCGTAGCGCCTCCCCAGGCAGTAGCACAATCAAGGTGACAAGTCGATCTGTGAACTCGCCACACGAGCCGAGGTGATTGTGTGCCTGTAACTGCCACATTCATTACGTAGGATCAGTCCCGTAGCGCCTCCCCAGGCAGTAGCACAATCAAGGTGACAAGTCGATCTGTGAACTCGCTACACGAGCCGGGTGATTGTTTGCCTGTAACTACCACATTTAATACGTAGGGTCAGTCCCCTAGCGCCTCCCCAAGATTGAAGTTAGGCTACTCCTCTGTTTGTGACGACTTTATTTTCGTTACATGTATTGTTCTTAAAATATCTTCCGATTGTGGGATTTTGAAATATTACCATTTTGTTATTCCATATAGTATTTTAAAAAGTTATTTTTTATCACACTGAAAACGGGTGATCATAATATGACTGGTACTGCTTAATTTATTTGTCACCCTAAGTGCATTTTTGACTACATATCAATCTATGTAATAGTACACTCAAAGTTTTACTGTTATATTTTAATAAATATAATTGCATAAGAGTACACTTTAATACTTAAGCACAACGCACATGTATTGAAAACAGAGGATTATATCAAATCCTAGACATCCATTGACCTTTCATTCGGAAAATAATCCAAATAATTCCACCGCTTTTGAGTAAAAGTTTTGAAATTAAAAATATATATACACTGTTTTAATAATTTATAAAAAATTATAAATACCTTAAAATCTGTCAAAGAAATTTCGTGTTTTTCATTGTCCAAAAATATTTTATACGAAATATTTCTCATTTATGCCATTTAATCAATGAAAATATCTTAAAATTCGACCGAATAAACTTATCCTGATTATAATTATGTTACTATCAACCGCTTATGTCACACTGAATGTAGATTCATTTGTTTACGTGTACTTTACAACGTAGATATCATACAGCAGAAATATTTTAATTTTACTATAGACGACAGCAATGACGAATACAAACCAATTGCTTTATTTTGGATACTCTAAATTAGTTTTCTTTGACATGTGTACAATACCTGAAGGAATAATGGAGAAACAGCACACTAATATGACTCAATGAACTATTCGCTCTGTGACTAAAATGTTAGGAAGTAAACGAGCGCAGTGAGCTTGTGACAATTGCTAATGGAATCACAAAGGAATGCACCAGACACGCCAAGAAGTAATCTTCATGTCTGAAAATCACCGAGGGTTGCTGTGGGTTCGTCTTGCACTTGGTTAATTACATACGATATCTGGTTGACGTAAAATAAACGTGTTTATATAGGTAACCTCTGATGACTGAGTACAAGAAAATCTTCGAATAAATATATCTTTATTTTTTTTTTTATCAGCCAGTGATTCAAAAGTAAGGACATACAGTGTTAAATTTTTTCTGGTTTACAGGTATTAATATATCCGAAAAACTAAAAGACCGAACAGTACAATGACCAAAAGATAACGAGGTTTCGTTGAGTGCCCACAAAGTAGGCGGATGGAATACTTCATTTTAAGAAATTAATTAGATGCCAATCAATGGAACGCGATTCGAAGTTTTTTTGAGTTTAGTGTTTTGTCGCGTTTATTTGCGGGGGGAAGAGAGGAGAACAAGACATACTGAACCCTCAATTTCCTTCCCTTGATAAAGGACACAGAAGGCAAGTTCAACTGTGGACGACGGAGAAATATGTTATATCGAACCAAAAGTGATTATCACCACGCGCAAAAACCTAAAAAGGAGAACCAATTGCTAATTTTAATTTATCCATCTAAACTTTTAAGCATAAAGGAGTAGAATAATAATTGAATTGATAATTGCGTACTTTCATGTTTTACAAGCTATGAATAAAGTTCTACATCATATTACAATTATTGTAAGTGGCTTTCATCTAAAATGACAACTTTATTATTCTTCCACGCTGGCCAAAATAATACTTTAAATTTCCTGAA
>NW_025783222.1:0-30410 GCF_021130785.1 Homalodisca vitripennis | reverse complement strand
TAATTAATTATTTAAAGAAAATGTTTTCGAAATTTGTTAAGAATATATACACATTTTGAATAATCATATGAGTTTTCTAAACTTCTATGATTGTTTGTTGTTAGTGACAATTAAAAATATTAATTTTGTAACGCAGCCTACCATTTCTATAATGTAATCTCTAATAAACTTGGAGAACTTGGCTGTGTGTCTTTCAACTGATCACACTATGAAAGCTTTTTAAATGTTAGTACTGGAGGCAAAAACTTTTTAAAGGTTTAACACTTTTCAAAATAAATAACTACTGAATGGAATATAGAATAAATATAAAGAGCATGAAATATGTGAAAAACATATGTATGGATGAAGAATATAATCTGTATATAGATGGCAAATAAATGTCCGGTGAACATTTGTCTATAAAGACATTGTATAAAGACACATACACACACACACACATATGTTATTTTGTGTAAATCCCTAATGATATATATATATAATTTTATATATATATATATAATTATATATATATATAATTTTATATATATAATTATATATATATATATATATAATTTTATGATATATATAAAATTAGGGATTTACACAATAACGTAAGAAAAAATAACACGGAAGTCTTACGATTATGTAGTTTTTAAATTGTTTATTAATAAAATTCTTTACATCCTTTAGATTTTGATATAAAATCTAGCGTTAAACGTTAAAAATTTGAGAAAAAAAAACTATGATTAACATGCAAAAAGTTTTAGTTTTGTATTTATTTTGAAGTTTTTTTGTAATATTAAGGTAATTACTATAAATATCTCATACAATTTTTAATTTTTCTCGTGAATCCCATAGTAGTTGAATGCAAATAACTAGAAATGTTATATTCAATGATTTATGCATGCATTAAGTGAAGATCACCTAGAGAGGCATTTCATGACAGTTTTAGGGGACAAATATAAAACAAAATAAGTGGCTTCGGCTCCAGACTTTTAAAACAACAAACGTGTCATGCTTCTAAATGTCAATATAATTGTTTCATTCATGTAATATAATTGTTCAAAATGTATATATATTTTTGGGACGTCCGAAATAGATTTACATATAACAATGAAAGAGCCATAATAAATATGTTTTTGTGTTCAAAAGATTTAACTATTTGCATATTTTTGAAAGCAAATTATATTGCTAAATATTCCACCAATCGGGCTGATAACATTTAAATTGAGGCCGTGTAAGATCTAGAGACTTATTATTTATAAACACAATTTAAGTATTGGTTATGCATAACTGTGAGATTTTTAGATGTCCAATGTAATTGAAGAACGCCGGTTTCTCAGAAAATCAATAATCGTAAAAGTATCTTTTGTAAATACTGTATTTATCGAATAAAAAGTAAATTTCGTAGACTGATGCTACTTTATTGTAATTTTTTTTAAGTGTTACTACACCATCATGTAATAATAAATTGTTAAGTCAGATGCTTTAGATGCTTTTTCTAGTGTAACAATCAATAAAATGTTGTCTTATAGATAGTATATTATTTGTTGTATATTTAGATATACTGAGACAGCAGCCAAGTGCTATTTTTGTAGGAAATTTAATTTTAAAGAATATGCTGATATTTAAGATAAGTTTACGTAAGTTTATATGCCAAGTTTTAAGCTTTGTTATAAATATATATTTGATACAATAATTTGCGATGTGTATATTTGTAAATATATTATTTATTTGTTTTATACTGAGTACTTTACAAGTATTATTAGTAGGACTCAGTTCCTCATGTACATAATTAAAAAGCAATAAAATTATAACGGACCATTTATTGTAGCAGCCTTTCAAGATGACAGCAAAAATGTATTCAAATTTGGAAGAAAATATGTACTACCATAATAGTTTGCATCTAAGTTTATTTCGATTTAACTCAAACTGATTCAAAAACTTCAGTTTATTGTTTTTCGTATGAACGAAGTGCGAAAGAACGTAGGAAATTTCATGGTGCGTTAAATGTAATATTATTATTTATATTACATAAATTAATATAAATATTTTTACAAATACTAATTAAGATGTTCAAATAACTCTTTAGAATTCCTTTCAATAATATTAGTCCATGATAACAATATCCAGTATTTATTGGTAAGTACAGAACAAATCAAATAACACTGGTGTAAAACAACTCTGTATTCTAAGAAATGTATACTAAAAAAAGTTTGAACAATTAATAATTGACTTTTAATGCTTCTTTGTGAAGTTTAAATAAAAAGAACTAAAAGCCTAACAATAATTAATTACTAACTAATACTTAATACTCTTTATGTAATCATAAATTTATTACAAACAGTCAAGCCAGTAATTTGATAAAACGAGTTACAGGTGACTTCAAGAAACCAGTGAAATTCAAGAGAAAATACGGGTAGAGTGATCACAATTTGTATACATTAGTAAATAAAGATAAGCAAGTTTAAACTGAGTTTTAATTTTGATGCCTTATTGTTGCCCTTCTTTCCTGTAATGGAAAATACTTTAATTTTAAGAAATAAGAAGACACAGGATTAAATAAACCAGGTATATTAGTTGAACATTTTCTTCCAACAATATAAAAGTTCAGCCGTTATTTCTAAGAACAACAATAAAAACTTGAAATTCTGCTAAAGAGATCAATTCGCAGGATACAAGAGATCAATGTCTTAAAAAACGGCTCTGAGTATTGCGGCTACAGTAGTTTCCGTAAAATATACAATTATATTGCGGAAATGAACTTCAAAGTTATAATGTACATTCTTTTCTTCGAAAATATAAAATATCCAGCTTAATAGTAAGTTTTTATATAGAATTTTAAAGTACGCCACACCACGTGTCGTAGGCTTCGGTGAGGTTGCATACAAATGTTAAATCTATAGCTCGTATCCTTGGGGACACGTAGGTACATAGACAAGCGTACAAAAAAAGAAGTTTACACAAAAATGGCGCATCATAGACATAGTTATTGTAGACATTAAGATTCATGCAGTATTTAAAGTTCACAAATGACATTTTTCACGAAAATCTTGCTGCATTATATTTTCATAGTTTTATTTAACTAAATTGGTTTTCATATAAGTGTTCAAGTATTAAAAATCTGCGCAATTTTTGGTATGTAGATCGGGTTGTTTTCAAGACTGACAGAAATGTATTTTTTCCAACCCCACGAGTGATAGCTTCTCTAAAGCACAACTAATAATTCTTTCCTCTTAAAGGTAGGAGGATAGAGGTAGTTTCTCTAAAGCACAACTAATAATTCTTTCCTCTTAAAGGTAGGAGGATAGAGGTAGTTTCTCTAAAGCACAACTAATAATTCTTTCCTCTTAAAGGTAGAAATATAATCTGATTAGATGGCACATAAAAGTGGCAATATGGTATAAGAATATTTATTTAAAATTTTTCTCAAATAATTAATGTAAATACCTTATATACCTCAGCTGTATGTAACAATATAAAATAATTTTGTTTTACAACACGTTAGTAATTTGCATTTTTGTGATGCTAGAGAATGTTAATTTACTCTGTTCTTGAGCATCTCCAATTATTGCCATGAATCGTCATTTTAAAACTGTGTATCAGGAGGCAACAATGTGTGTCTTTGAATAGACATTGACAATACGTCCTGATTTTAAAGCGTGAATGTTTTATTAGGCAAAGTATCCATGCAACATTGATAGACAGGAAAAAATCCGTAATGACTACATTAGGCCTCTGAAAAGGTAATGGAGTAATACAACACTTGATAATTAAACTTAAAGATAACAAAAAATATTTTCAAAACTTGAAATTGATATCTCAGTTTTTAACCGTAAAATATTAGTGTATATTTTTACACATTAACTGTATCTAAATATGTGTGTGTGTAAGTTGTAGTTGTAGTGCGTTAAAATATTATGGGCGCACGAGGACCACTTTAGGAAAGAACAGAGAATGAACAAAAAGTACTGCCTTAAGTACCTAAAATAAATGTTTGAAAAACAAACAGAAAAATTCAAACTATTTTATTGTCCAAATAAAAAATCAAATAGGACATGTAAATTGTATACAACCTATTTTTGGCAATCAAAAAACTAATAAAACCTTCTATATATTATGAATAAAAATAAATCGCAAAATGTGATGCTAAGCGCTAATCTCAAGAGCAGCTAAACCAATTCGCAAAATTACTTTTTAAAATATTCTTTGAAATCGGCGGAAGGTTTTTATTAAGAGAAATATTGGAAATTTAACCTAGAATACTTTGCAATTATGAAAAAATGTAACTTTTCCTTCTGATTTTCCTTTTGGCTGGCCTTATATACATTATAATGCGGCCTAGATACACTTGTGTTGCTTTACTTTTGTCTATATATTTTCAATAACCAATCTATTTACTAATTGGATGCCTTGTAGTTACCCTATATAAATTTATAGTTCTTTTTGCTCTAATTAAAAATGTATTTATATATTTTAGTGCCTGTTTTTCTCAGCAATTCAACGAGCATGGTTTCAAAAGTCTGTAGATTGACTAAATTTACTGATTGATTGAAGTTATCTGGCATACTTGGGGCATTCTAGCAAAAGGTGTTCCATTTTTTCTATCTTGGCCATTGTGCAATTCAGAAAGAGGGAAGCTAAGTACATTTTCATTTTGAACAAACATGCATTAACATTTCCGTGAATCAACCTGAATCTACAAATATTAACGATTTTCCACCTGCTAAGGTTACATGGTTTAAACCACCTAGCTTTTGTAGAACGTTGTAAGATGTTTTAAAGTTTTTCCGCCATACAACCTTTTTCTGGTAAGTTTTAAAATTTTCAATAGGGACTAGAAGATATGTGATTGTAAACCTTTTATTTACAGTTTTCTTCACTAATTTGTCCTCTCTCTCATTTGCTGAATTCATTCATGACCAGGTAACTATTAAAAATCTATTATTGTCTGTGTTTTCATTAGAAATCATCATAATTATGCAACTTTCTCTATATCCTTTACATCCTTACAGTTTTCTAGTGCTTTGACTGCTGATAATCAGTGCATAAGACTATGCTAGTTTCATTTAAAGACAGAACATACTCAATTGCCAAATAAATAGCATATATTCCTGATGAGTAACTTGACATATGCTGATTTAGTTTGAATTTGCATTATATTTGGAGTTCTGGAATATGAAAAGCCGCACCAACATTTTCATTAAATCTTGAACCATCTGTGAAAACTGCAAAATCATTTCTATAGCTTGATTAAAACATTCTATTTATACCCTGTTGAATATTAGTAGTATTGTAGATCTTTGTATTGACATTACCTTTGTCAATTGATGTGTTAAATACTAGATTGGGGTTGGTCAACAAAATTGGTCAGTCCAAATCCCAGTGATTGTGTGTATATGTATTTTGTATTCAAAGTAAAGAGGATTAAAATTACAAATCTAGTTTACTGCCTTTATATATGAAGAGATTTTCTTTTTCTCTAGTACCGTAACATACTAATTAGCAAATTGAGATAACTTATTTCACAATGGAATCGGTGCTTTTGATCATATATTATTTTGTAAATTACTCTTTCTGCAATAACATTACGCCTTTTAATTAATGGAAATGTACAGATTTCTGTTTGTAAAGCTATGATAGGTGTAGATTTAAACGCATTCATAGCTATTCTTATAGCTTGATTTTTTATAACTTCCAATTTATTCAATAACTTTTCAGATGCATGAACAAACATAAAACTACAGTAACCTACTTTTATAAGTATGAGATCTTTGTATACTTCAAGTATCAGGTCAGGATAAGATCCCTGTCTACAACAATCTAAAATTTTAAGTATATTAATGTATTTTTGACATTGGTTATACACAGGTTAGTGATACAGGTTCTGAAAATGATGATTTATTATCCATGGGCACTTCTAATAAAAGTTTAAAGCTATTGTCTGTTATTACCATGGCCATTAACATACAAGTTTCCTTATTGCTCGTTAGTATATATTTTCTTTGAATGTTCATTAAGCATCAAGCTCAAGATATAATTTATCAAAGGTTTTTACAATTTCATAAGGAACAATTTGTATGTTGTTGGATGCTGTAACACAGTTCTTATGGCAAATGTAAAGTGAGATATCGTTCAGTCAAACTGTTCAGTCAGAATTTGTCTGATATGTCAAGGCTGCAACAATGGCACTTTTCCCGTGTGTTTAGTGCAATCTGTATATCGGTGTTTAATGTTAATAAATCATTTGCACAGCCCCGCTTTTTTTATAAATCCGAATCGAGTATCAGGAATACGTTTAGCCTGTTTACCAGCCACTCGAATCTACCATTCACAATATTAATAATTTTATTCACAATGTTAATTAAACGTGAAACTAATGATAGAAGTCTATATTACCTTTATTTTTATTAGGTTTCAGGCCAGCTACTATTTTCACTTCTTTTCACTGTACAGGTATTTCATTTTATTATCACATATATCATTGTATCAGTTTAATGTTAAGTGCGCTAATTGGCAGGGGGATGTATGTTTTTGTATAGAATCGCATTAGAATAGCATTTTAAAGTTATTTTATATAAAAGTTATTCTCTAGAATGCTTCCGGTTCCTTGTGTGTTACTACTGATTATAGGATAGTTAGTTTTATTGACTCCAGGTACATAATCCGGAATAATATGGTTCATACATTTTTCTGCTAGTTCAGTACTGTTATAAAAATCACAGTTGTAGGCTAATTTACAGTTCTTTACTTTTTGGACTACTTTCCAAGCTTAGGCTAAAGACTTCTTACTAATCTGATAAATATATTAGCCCAACCTTGTTTTTCGCTCGTTGGATTACCTCCTTAGCCTTGCGTTGAGCAATTTGGTAACTTCTATAATCAAGTTCACTCATATCATGTTCAATATTTTTTAAAGACAGCCTTCGATGAGCCACTGCCTGAGAACATTATTCAGCCTACCACGTTTTGGGAACAAAACTCAATTTTCCCGTAACGTTTGAGTAGTCCCGTTATAAGGAGTAGCAATTTTTATTGCCTCATTTTCATCAAGTTTTATAAATATGTTATTTATTTAGATGCATAGAATATTACTTAAAACATTTTGTACGTATTTTGTATAAATTTCCCAATCACTTTACGAACATTTATAGTTCATCTCATTTGAGAATTTATATGAAAATATACAGGGTGGAAAAAAAAGTATGGAAACGCTTTCACTAATTTTGTATGGCTTCACTTATACAAATTAAATTTTGTACATCATCACTTGTATTAATAACCTAGTTTTTGAGACCAGTGGGGACATTTTATCTTTTCATGGGGGACGGCCCGTGAGGAGTCGGACGAAAAATCTTAAATGTAAGCATAGGCCGAGTTTGGTATCAAATTAAAGGTCTAGTAAAGAGAAACTCATTACCGCAAACCGCACTTAAAAAGGTTGACCTTATCCAGAGTACGGGCCGTTTGAATTTCATAAGTAACGTTTGATTAATTATTATTTCTCCGTAATTTCACAGTCTCAAGTAAACTGTTCTGACTGAAAATGACACTTTATGGAACACAATTATCCAAAAGAATTAAATTAAAAATTATCTATGTATTACAAAAAAATAACCATACCTTTTAAATGAGGTGCTCAAACTGCTCTCCGAACACTTGTTGGCAATGAGATAGTCTATTATAAAAACCTACTGCAGTCACATTTTGAAGCATCTCGGGTGTAATTCTTCTTGCTTCTTCTAATAAACGATTTGTCAGCTCCTCAGTGTTGGCTGGTTTTAGTTTTATACACATTATCTTTTAAGAAGCCCCACAAAAAGAAATCTAGTGGATTAAGATCCGGTGACCTAGCCAGCCACTCAACGGTACCCCTGCGACCCAATCCAACGGTTAGGAAACACTTCATCTAACAGATTGCGCACCCGCAAATAGTAATGGGGCGGTGCTCCATCTTGCTGAAACCATACAGCATTAAAATTTTGCCCCAAGAAGAGCACGCACTGCTGGCAAAATGTTATTTTGTCAAACATATTGAAATAAATTTCGCCTGTTAGATTTCCATCCATCTAGCAATGGTCCTACAATCTAACAAACGGTCCTACAATGTTATTGTTTATTATTCCAGCCCACATATTCACTTTCTGAGGGCCTTTGTGTGTGGCCTTCTATCATCCAGTGTGGATTATGGTCGGCCCAGTAACGGCAATTATGCCTATTAACTTGTCCATTAACAAAGAATGTAGCTTCATCTGAAAACAATATCGAACTTAAAAAATGTTGAATTTCGTCACACTTTTCTCATCATTATTTCGCAAAATACAGTCCTTCGATCAAAATCATCCTCTGCAAGTTCTTGGGTTATAGGGTTACTTTAAAAGGGTGATACTTGTTTTTGTGTAAAACATTCAACACTGAGGTATGGCTCATATCAAGATCTTCTGCAGCCACTCTGGCCGAGGTGCTGGGGATTTTCAACAATTGTTTGGAGTACATCCAAAGATTTGTGTTCATTTGTTGCCGATTTAGGCCTGCCACTTCTTTCGCGATCTTTGACTGTTCTAGTTTCTTCAAATCTTTTTACTGTCTTAAAACACTGTTGACTTACTAATTGGGGGTCTATCAAGAAAAGTGTCAATAAACAAATGCGCTGTTTCTTCATAGGGGACGAACTAGATATCCATACCCACGCATCATAAGCAGCGTGATTCTCTCAAACTCACTAAGTGACATTGCTTTTAAAACTAGTAGAGTTAAATGTAAACACTTAAGTAAAAAAATGTATAACTATCGCAGTACCTTCTAGTGAAGACTTTCAAACTTTATCTTACGTGGACGAAATTATAACGTAGACTAAAAAACCAAGCTGATATTAAAAATACAAAACTGTGGAGTTAGTTTTGCTGTGACAGTACTGTTTGTATTGCCTAAACCAGTTTATGTTTGCCTGAGAGATAAAAGGGCTGGAGGGACTGGACCTTGACCTCATGTTGATAAGGAGTTATGGTGATATTGTTGAATACTCTCACTTTCTTGAAGACAAGACAGGAAAAACCCTATTTACTGTTATCCAACAAATGTAGAGGTAAAAAAAATAATTTTTTGTTGGAAATTGTTTTTTCAAATTTACATAACCGACATAAAACATACTACTGAAAGTAAATTAGTTACTTCACAAGACAAAATTACTAAATTTCTTTGTCATGAAATTCATACGATCCGTACTCTGGATAGGGTCAACCTTTTTAAGTGCCGGTTTGGCGGGTAATGAGTTTCTCTTTAATAGACCTTTAATTTGATACCAAACTCGGCCTATGCTTACATTTAAGATTTTCATCCGATCCTCACGGGCCGTCCCCATGAAAAGATAAAATGTCCCCACTGGTCTCAAAAACTAGGTTCTTAATACAAGTGGTGATGTACAAAATTTAATTTGTATAAGTGAAACCATACAAAATTAGTGAAAGCGTTTCCATACTTTTTTTCCACCCTGTATATGATTAACTTGAAAGATAATTGTGATTGGAAAATGATTACTTCCCATTGGATCTTGTAATATATCCCAACTAAGAATGGTTGTAAACAATTTGGGAGTAATAAAAGTTAAATCTATAACAGATTTTTGTTGTAAAGCTGGAGTTGTGGTGGGACTATTTGAGTTTGCAAGTATGAATATTATTGTAATAGTTGCATATATCAGTATCCAAACTGTTAGCTTTACTGTAACCAAAAAAGGGGTGATGGGCATTGAAATCACAAAAAACAATACTTCCGAAACTACTTCCGAATACTTGCTGGTATTTCCCTTGCCATCATAAAATATATTTTCAAACCAAAATGATGGTTTATTTGCTTATTAGTGCTATACAATGTTTTGATTTTAATTGAATATTTCAAATTCGTTGTAATTATACTGAGGAGTTGGGTAGATTCTGTATTTATTTCTTTAATTACTTTATGCTTTATGTAGATATTGCTTTATGGGCTATTAGAGCTATATGCAACCATATCTATCTAATCTGTCTAGTCCTAATACATAATAATTGTTATCAATCAACTTAACTTGATCGGTTAGCCTAGTCTATTGTATAGCATTAGTATGAATGCCCTATTTTGAAAAGAAGCAAATTATTTCAGGCCGTTTACTTTTCAAGGATCTATCATTATACTGAAATATTTTCGAATTGTATACTTCCATTCTCAGGTATTTAAAAAATATACTATACTAAAGTAATTCATTTTGTTGGTTTAAAACTGATAAAGATAATTAGTTAAGCTTAATAACTTTTTTATCTGTAGAATAATGCAAGGTACCTCCATTAATATTGCCCCTTGTAGAGGGGGTTTTGACGTTAGTTAAAATTGATTTTTTATATTAAAAATTTGTACCATTATTATTATTCATTTAATTGCTTTTTGTTGGAAAATTAGAGTTTAAAGTTAAAAAAAAAACTTTTAGTCTTGATTGGCATCCTCACTAATGTTACTCTCTTTTGGTACCCTAGGATTACTTGAGCCGTAATCCTGTTATCCTGTCAAACCATATCCATGATATATCATTAATATTGTAGCTCTCAAACACTTTCACTGCACTGCACAATAGCCTAAAATGACTTACTAATCATAACAATCACATACAAAACTATGAAATTACTAAAAAAAACATGCTAGATAATGGCTAGATGAATTCGATCGTTCTGCAAGTGAATGAAGTCACTTTGTTACTACTATTTCACCATTTAAATCAGTAGTACTATGTAATTGTCAAAACGGACATTATAATGTCGGTTGCCAATTCCAGATTTTTTTAACTTTTACTATTCATTTTCTTGATTTTAAGAAAAAAAATAAGAAGAGTTTAAAGGTTTTGTAACTAAAATGTTTTTTAACTAAAAGTTTTTTAACTAAAATTTTTTGAACAATATATATAGATTTTTATTTAATTTTTGATAGCTCCGAAAGGGTCTATAATCCTTTAATATATGATATTATAGATGCTATAATATTTTCGATAGTACTTTTATTTGAATTTTGAATGGCTCCGAAAGTATCGTAGGAGCAAATGTTCTAATATATTACAACACCGTTTAATTGCAACATGGAATACATATAAAGAATTACAGTATATAGTGTATATAATTGAAATATGTTCAGAGATTAAATTATGGTATTGTGACATAAAAACACTAAATATTGACTTAGCTGTAGTGGGAAGGGTTGAATCAATGTGAATATTGTGCTTAGCATCAGTTGAACTTGACTCCAGATTCCGGAAGTAAAGTTTGTGACACCTTAAGATTTCAGACGCTGCAAATAAGAGGAAGGTGAAAGTGAAGCTAAACTCAGCGTTCACTCTTAAGATTGAGTTAACAAAAGAGTTTTGTCAATGGGGCTATTTCTTCAATTCACAATCATATTTATTTTTAGTTTCGAACCATTAACAACAATAAAACATTTTAGCAAAGATAGTTTTGTACATTTTAGCCACATTTAGAATTATAATTGAGAGAAATTGATTAGTTATACTGTTTATAAATAATTTATACGAATCATAAGTTTTTTTACAACAAGGTGTTGATTACAATTAGAATTTTGCAGCTTTTTAATATTCTTTTGTATATTTTATAAAGTTTAAAACATAATTTTTATAAAAACACAATTCTGTTATAATTCAGGTCACATAGCCTGAACCTTCAGTACCAGAACTGTTGACCCTGACATGGGGATGGTTTACTAAACTCTAGATTGTTTTAATCTTGGTTAATAAACCAAACTATGTAATTTTGAAACTCCAGGTTTTAACATTAATAACGGGTTTTGTACACATGATTACAATGTATACAAAATTAAATGTATACATTATATATAATGTGCTATTTTTAAGCTTCATAGAGGTCACTCGAAGAACATCACAACAGCGAACTGTTCCACTCGTTTCTCTGACGGTACTACCTGAAGCGTTTAATAATGTTAGTTATTTAATTTATTAATCCTAGATCCTAAAATATTCAGTTATCGAACAGCTCGTTATAAAATTGAAATTAATCCACGAGTTTCAGAATAATAGCATATACATGGAATACAAACTCTGAACAATGGAATCATGAGTTCAATGTAATTTTCCTAGGAAAAGTGTAACTCTAGTAGCTACTAAGATGAACTAATCCTTGCACCAATAGGTAAAAAAACATGATAATAAAATTGTTAACGCACAATGTAACTAAGGCGCAAAAAAATCTATTAATTATTTAAGTATCTATATTATTGCAGGTATATAAAACTATTATGCCTACATTGCATGCATATTTTTTATCAAAAAAATCTCTTACACTTTACTTATGTTTATTTTTGAAATACATCCAACTAAAGGTTTCTGTCCCTCAGGCTACCAAGTTCCAATTTTAATCTTACGTGAGTATTTTTGTTTAGTTTTAAACAGCTGATTACTAAAACACACCTGTGGTATGTGTATACACACGAAGGTGGTGATACATTAGACAACTTATGAACTGTTTTTTAACCATAAAACCAATGAATCAGGCCTTTATTGAGATTTTTTCAAATGGTATAGAAAAATAAGCATTCGCCTAGTATACACGATTGTGTTCTCAGACAGATCTGGTAGGATTAAGTTCTAAAACTGCGACAAAAGTCGCATTAATATTTTTGATTATGAAGGGACTAAATCCTAGATTTTAAGATAGTACAATTTAAAAAACTATGAAATATTAACAGTTTCCTTTCACTGTAGACGTAATTGAATTTAATATTTCAACAAACGCACTAAAAGTAATTATTTTCTTCAGAGGACTTTTTATGAGTTAAATTAACAACTTTTAAAACAAAATAAAGGGTTGAATATGTACAGAATGACTATTCTCAGTATTAGTTTAGCAAATATTTAATTCTAAAAGTTTTGAGCACTGTTGTTCTTTGACTTCAGGTTTAAGATTAAACTAATAACGCGCTGTTCTGAAACTTCAGACTCCGCAACTCCAGATTTATTATTAAATCAAAATCGTTATATACATTCCCTTTGGCTGTCCCTTAACTTAATTTTATACGAGTTTAAATTGCAAACTAAGCTTGTTTGATCGTTCTACAATTAGTATGGGAATTGTAGGTACACATGTTTAAAACATAAACACACAACTCAATACTTAACTTAACGTAGAGAATATACTAGAGTGAATATCCAACCATGGCTCCAAAACATATTTTAGGCTACATTGTAAGGGGTTTGTTTCAGAGCTAACTAAAATTAAGTTTGTTATTCCAAATAGCTTTGATGGTTAGATCCTATGCAGATCAATATAAATTGCATTAAATCTATATAATTATAGTTAGAGTTCATTATGTTTTGATCAATAACCTCATGCATTCAAGGAAATTTCAAGATCACATACTTAAAATCACTGACAAGAGGCTGAGAAATTGTACATAGTCCTAAAGGACGTTTGCGTTGGTTTTGAAGTGACAGGATATTCTGGATGGCACAGGTTAGGGACAGGGACTGCTTCCGGCCGAGATCCGCGAGGATGGAGTTTGGGCATTAATCTTAGTTATACTTACTTAGAAAAAGGAGAGGGGCAGTCCTGTACCAGTATCTCTAGTCAGAGCAGACAGCTGTGGCACCGCCCTTATGTCTAGGCTAGCCTTCAACTCCAATATTCATCCCCCGCAGTAGACTAGACTTATTGAACTACCCTTGCACCAAAATATCTTGACATTTGTGGTTGTGATGTGCCGCGCCTGGGCATCCAGAGGGTTTCCCAGATTTTAAGTGACACGTCGGTGTTTGCTGTACCCAGTGTAAGTTCAACTGAAAGGTATAATAGAGCCAGAAGGGAACTCTCCTGGGGCTTAAGTTAGGATTATACTATTTTTCGAGCCATTATTAAAACTAGTCTGTCAGTCAGGATATAGGATCCGCAAGGATGGACCAGACAGCACCGGCTCTTTCTTTCAACATTACGCTGTTATAAACCAATGAAAATCGACATAGAGCTATCGAATTTGACAATGAAATCATGTGAATCGAAAAGTAGCTTCAAATTATGTCTAGAAGTATATATTAGGTTTATCTTACGATGTTAACAATTTTAGTAACTAAAAGTTGTAAGCCTAAAACAATCTTGTATAAAACAATCCAAACCCCATTACTCGGAAAAATATTTATACTTTTAAATCGAAATGTGTCAATAGTAAACTTAAAAAAATAATTCAGTACATATTCACTCGATTTGATTTTAAATGTAAACATAAAGAAGTAAATATCAAAACTTATTTTATCGCTGATATGGATCATAAATTTGATGAACAAATTAAAGATATGCAAAAATGAAGATATGCAGAGAAAAAATAGTATCTATTGACTTCAAATTTTGAAATGAAAATTCATCTATACATAGGAAAATAATAGCTTCTACTCATACACAGACAAGAAATAGTTCTATAATGTTGCTTGTCTCTGCTGTGGAATTTCGCTGAGCTTGATTGAAGTCTATTACTCAGTAGGCAGGTACAGCTTCCTTTTGTCTGCTAAGAGGATGCAAAACCTTTTTGTATGTTTGATTAACTGCTTGTCTTATACATCGCAGGAACCTCGAAAATGAAATTGGATGTACACTTTAAATTTTGCATGTAATCCTAACGATTCATGTTACGTGAAGCGTGGTGTGGCGTACTTCTACCCCGTATATTGCTTTAGGAAATTAAATTCGTTCTGAAAGGAAAAATATACTTTGTATCACCATGACGCGCGCTATATTGGAAATACACTGAAAACTAAATATATTAATCTTTTCAATCGAAATGTGCTCTTTGTTAAAATATTCACTCGTCAGAAAACAAAAAATGACGCTGATATATTATTCAGGGGGAGTGAGGCGTTCATTCCTGGAATAGTTAATCGAGGTGGTCCATGGGGAATGTGGGATTCATTGATTTATAAAGGTAATAAAATGCTGCCTTTATGTCACTAACTTCGGACTAAAACCACCAAAAACTCTTTATTTCCATCCAACTTGTAACTGCAGTGGCTCTACCCCTCAAAGACTCAGTTCCACGTAAAGTTACAAGAATGCCAAAAATTAACATGATTTATGTCAACATTTAACCTATTTACAGTGTTGAATAATTAGTAAAATTATTTATATCTAAGTATTCCATAAACTAGTATTGTACGTAGAGCCAGTTACACTATTGAAATGCTGTTAAAAAGTATTTAATAACAAAACTATTCGAAAACGGAAATACAATTATTTAATTTTTAATGTTTACTTTAAAGTATATAAATAGTTGATATAGTATTTATTTAGTTCGTTTTAAACATTAAATTTAAATAATGATGAATATGTCTCTCAACTCTTCTCTTAAAGCTTTTAAAGATGTACATCCATTTAATACTTCCATATTTCCAAATAATAGACTTAAAAAAGAAATAGTAATAACAAAATCCAACATAATGAAAAAATGAGAATTTCTATGTGGCACGATATTTGGAGAAAAATTTCGTTGTCGCTGGTTGCGTGACCAACCAAGGAATCGGCTGACCGTCATTGAAGCCAATCTACTCATACCACTCAGCACAATTTAATTTAGCCTGCTGGTGAATGGGTGGTTGGGAGGGGGGGGTGGTAAAAACTTTATTTTTGTGTGCAATTTACTGCTTGACGAAACTAATAACTATAAACTTAAAATTGTCCATACAAGCCTGTTACGCTATACGTGGCGTGGCACACTCCTACCTTGTTTACCCCAATTATCAGTAATTACCAACGTTTTGGTATATATATATATATATATATTTGCTAATAAAGAAAGTCCCCAGTGTAAAAAAATTACACTCATGCTAAATTTTAATTCACCTAAAAATATATACATGTATATATTTTTTAGGTGAATTAAAATTTAGGCATGAGTGTAATTTTTTACACTGGGGACTTTCTATATTAGCAAATAGCTTTATTATTATGTAGATACTAAGTACGTGAGAATACCGTTATTAACCTCAAATTCTCTTTCAGCCAAGTGACCTTGATACTTGTTCAAACTTGTGTTTGCGCGTTCATATGCCGCAGGGAATCCAAATACATTTTCAGCTCGAATCGCTCTGTAAATCTGGATCATATCACTCTGATATATGGATTATAATGCCAGCACGAGTCCTAGTAGCTGCCGTCGTCATGGAGATGACCTTTAACTTAGTATTTGGCACGACTTCTCGCCACTTGATATTTCAAAATCATTGAGTCTCAGGGTTGGTGTTATTATGAAATGTCTCTCACCGGGCTAGTTAACGCACTGTAAAAGATAAAACACGTTTCCTAATGTACTCTTATTTAAGTATATATGTGAATGAGAAGTGATTTATATATGTTTTGCGAATCACACTTTAAGAGTAATATTTTTTTATAATCATAATTTCATAGACGTTGTTATCAAAAGTTGAGATAACTTTTTAAGTGACACAAATATTACTTTTCGAATGCTTGAAACTCCAGTCTAGAATTTATGCAGATCGTCAGTTATCACTTAGTTACTTTACATTTGAGTGGCTCTTGCTATACTTTTTATCTTTTGTATGTCTCCTGGCTTTTATAACTTGAAGAAGAGAATAGATTTCAATCCTCTAAAGGTAGTGTTATACGTTTTTGTAACATATACCAGTAGTATACTTTGGCCGTTGCTGGGACAGAGCACCCGAGACCGGTTCTGGGACAAACCGTGTGTGAGACCGAATCTGGGACAGAATTTTTTAGAGAGCGACTAGAGTGTGAGTACGGGTAGTCAGAACCGCGCCGCGCGAATCACCACGCATGTCATCGCTGTCCCGCCACCGCAATTTTTTAGAGAGCGACTAAGAGTGTGAGTACGGGTAGTCAGAACCGCGCCGCGCGAATCACCACGCATGTCATCGCTGTCCCGCCACCGCCACCACGCGTTTTTATTTACCACAATTGTGAGTATGTATGTGTTTGCGATTTACTGATCAGATCTAAATAGACGATGTTGTTTGCATGGTTGTTCTGGAGCAGTTGGTTGTTTTGGTCTACAAGTGTGATTGTGATCTGTTGAATCTTTCGTAAACCGCTCCGAAGAGGTATGTAGTGTTTTTCTTGAGGTGATTGAGATATTTTGTAGCCGTGTGGTACATTAGGGGAAAAGGAGTAGAGGATTGCTGTCTCCAAATGTTTGTGAGAGTGAACATCATGATTGACAAGACTGTTGTTGACAATATTGCAGTGTATCTCGATGACATCAACGGCTCTGAGATTCGGTGGATTCGATGCAATTACATTTTCATTTGAGTTGAAGTAAGACGATTCTTTTTGTAAGTTTGTTGCATCAGATTTTTCAAAACCTAAGAGATCACTAACGGTTTTATCCAAGTAGAATTTAATTGGAGAATTAATTGATATTTTGTCACCGTCTCTTTAAAGATCTTGAAATCGTCAGAATTTATACTAAGATTCAACGATTGTATGTAATCTCTGAAACTCTTTTCAAGTTTTTCAATGGTCCAGTAACCGCATTGGAGTATCAGTGGTTTCGGAATGAAATGTATTTCCAAATCCCAAAAATAGACTTTTGCATGTTGCAACAAGTTGTATATGTTGTTTGTTCTCAGAGTTAAAATCCAACAAGAGCCATATAATACTCTTCGTTTGGATCCAAGTGGATGGGGTGTTCTAGATGGAGAGTCAGTACAGACTCAGTTCCAGTTAGTTTGAGTAATGGCATGGTTGCAGTTTTTTATATACTTATAATTCTATACAAGTTTTAGATGAAGTTGCTACCATCATGGAAGTCTTCAAAACCTCTTTCCATATATTTTTTATTTCGTTGTTGAATTTTTTCTGCATGATGTATATCTTGCCTTCTAATTCACTCAATTGAACTTTGACAACCACATCATATGGCTCCACTGCTTTGCTCACTTGACCAATTCTCTGGTGGTTTTTCAGTAGGAAGCTGCCCCATATCTTTTCACCATTTACGGTACTAGTGGGGACAATCTCGATCGCATTTATTATTTTTTCCGATTTTACCAAATGCGATTCCAATAATTTCTTGACTTCGAATAAATCTTGTGAGACTTTTGATACATCACTTGCAAGCTCAATTATCTCGTTAGGAGAAGGGTCTGAATTGGGTTGAGTTTGGTGGTATTGATCCAATTTCAATTTCGTCTCCAAATCTGTTGAAAATAAAACCACGGTTTCCATGCATTTTTATTGTTTCTTATACTACGAAGAATATGTTCCCAGTCCTCACCAGCTGAATCTCGTCGTAGAACCTCCAGGCACAGATGTCCACAGATAGGAGGATCGTCAAACCCCTGAATACGCTCTGAGTTATAAACCAACCCTTTTGGCCCCAAATACCTGACTACTTCTATTGGAGGATTGACATCACCATATGAATCAAAATAGAATTTCTTTTCACCACGTTTCACATAACACGTCCAGTGAGTACCACCAGATGAAAGGTCACCAAGATTTACTATACCGCGTTCGATATTTGTAGGTTTGTCTGGAAGTAACTGTCGCATGAAAACACCTCTAAACTCATTAATGTTTAATATACCTGCTAATTTTTCTATTTCACCAAGAGAGACAGCGGGAAGATCTCTTTTTTTTATTCACAGACAACAATGCATCAAGCTTCCGACCAATACGACGTTTCAACCCTCTACCCGTAGGGTCTTTTTCAATAATGGTGTCCAACTCCTCATCGACTAAACTCTTTAACCAAGGTATAAATTTTTCTCTCAGTAAAGGAGCCAACTTTCTTCTTATTAATGGAGAGATGAAGCGTTTTACCTCCAGGAAACTGACGAATCCACCATTTCCATAATTTCCTTCAAAAAACCCTCCTTGTTTATTAGATACGAGTTGGTTGTAACTTAGAAGCAATTGTAAACCTTTTTTGTTCTTAACAGCTCTAGAAACGGCTTTGTGTTGCTCTCCAGAAAGAAGTATACGATCACTTCCGTGAGACAGCTGTTCATTAGATAATCTGATTACTGTAGGTTTCCGTCTTTTGTACGCTGTACGAAGCTTACGTTTTTGAGCTTCGGATAGCCGAACTGTATAATTATGCTGACTTTCCATTCTATACGCTTTCTTATATACAAAACACTGACATGAAAACAATAATTGCCGCCTACTAATGAAAAAAAAAACATTTTTATTTTACTTTTTTTGTTTTTTGTTGTTTTTTTTATTTGTTTTTACAGGAATTTGATTATGTTTCGAGTAATGTCATATGAGAAATGTGCCTCAGATACAACAACAACATATGCTGTGGTGCCGCTACTCCCCTGTGGAGATGCAATAGCTTTTACAAAAATCTAATTCAATCTGAATGTCACTTCGAGATCTGTCTGTTGTTGGTTGATGTAGATGTGTGTCAATTACAACCAAAGGTGAGTTATCAATAAATTCTTTCAGGTTTACTAACACGTTATTGTCTCCGAAGTTTTATTTTTCGGAAACCCTAGGTACTGATCGTACATGATCCTGTATATACCATTAGTAATATCAAAATTCTGCAATTCCTGAGGGTACCTTTCTCCATTAATTTTCACAGACACATTTTTGATGTTGCAGCTGTCAAAATCTACTGGGATCTTTTGCCTGGGTGTTTGTTCTGTTTGTCTGAAGTGCGATTATAACAAATCTAGGATTGTACACATTTCTGTAAACACTTGTAATATCGAAGCTGAATGATGAACCGAACACCCCTCTTTTGTCGATGCATTGCCATTGAAAGAAGTTGTAGACTAAAGCATCCTTGTCACTCAGATGTTTCAAACCATCAATTAACTGAATTTTGGAAGTGCTGGTATAATCGACTATGGGGACTCGTAACACAAACGACTCTATCACAATTTTCCCATCGCCAGGATCCGTTGCTGTGGACCCTGCCCCTTTCCAGTGAAACAACGCATCATTATCTTCATTCCTAGTAAATGTGATTTCAAAACCTCCCTTGTACATCGGGTAACGTAGGTGGTCAAAGAACCCTAATCCTAAATGCCCAAGTGTGCCGAGTGCTTCAAAACTTCCCACCTCCTGTAAACGATGATGAGAAACCACTACTTGAGAGTGTTTGTTTTTTCAGTGTTACTGTAACTAACAATCCCCTTTATAGTGCTGGTTATGCCGGGGAGTTCTACTGTGTCGATCAATGTATTGTGTTTCCTCAGCTCTATTCTTGAAAAACAAGAAGGCCGCGAAGTTGTCTACCAGTTTGACGGTAGAGTTAGTTTGATAATCAGATCCATCAGATTTTTGCACAATACTTTCCTTGAATGTGGTACATTATGCTGTGAATCATAAAATGCGTCTCCATGATCCAGTTTGAATGTTGTATTGTTGTTGGGTGCATTGAAGTTGAGCTCTGAAACTGGCATTGCAGTTCTATACTCACTTCTTGCTATACCGCTCGAAAATTCAATATACAGTTTCTCCATCACTGGTTTTACCACTGATCATCTGTTCTATTATATCCTCTCTTATATATAGGGTAAAAAAAATATTTGCTTTCATTGCTTTATATATCTGATGGGTAGATACATCCTGAAGTTCCTAACCCCATACCGAGTTTACGTTTCATTCAACCACATTCCTCCTGTTGTTGCTAGACCGACCATACGCTCATTCCAAGTCAGCATCATCTGAGGTAACCCTCTCCCAAGCTTTCTTTTGTAATATTTTGTCCGCCTCCCACCTGTCTTCTGTGTTTTTATGATCCCTATACCATATATCATGCTTCTTACAAGCTTCATCGAGGGGATTAATTCCCTTATCTCCCCTAACAAGTCTTCTTGTCAAGCTGGGTGCCGGGCCCACAGTAGTTGTACGTATCAAGATTCCAGTTCTTGGGCGCATGTAACTCGAATGGTAACTTGTTAATGATTGTCGTTCAAAAGCCCTTTTACCTTCTATAACATGTTCAGGCAAAACAGACAAACATCTGACTAGGTACTTCAACCCTTTAGGTGTAGCAATTAGGTCTTCCATTTCATCGTGAAGGAAATCAACTACAGACAGTTTTTCATTATGAAAGTTGTTGTTTCCAGCTTTCTTCCTGAGCTTGAATGTAGTGTAACCTATCAATGAGGTCTTTGAAGTTCTTTATGTACTTATATTCGACCGGACTTTCATTGTAAACCTTTAACCCTGAACCAATTGTTGCCACTTTTCCATTCACCAACTCATCCCAAATAGGTTTTATCATATGTTTCCACTTTAGTCCTTGACTTGATTTGGGGACGATTACTTTTGGGATTGTTTCTTTGGAAAAAGCGAGTTTGTCCTCACCAATATGTCCTTGTAAGAGTTCCAGTCTTCATCGGTGTACAGATCCTTCTCTACTATATTGTTTTTCGTCAAACAATCTCCAAAGACCCTCAGTCCCTTTGTATTTCTTTTGAGAGCTGACTAATATAATGTCATCATAATCAAATGTAATCGGTTCGGAACCGATCATCGGCTGCTCTAGATTTTCATCGTACCAAATACCAAACTGTTTGTCGTTGGATTTTGGAAGGTATCGGGCTCCTAGAGAACCAAGTGTTACTACTTTAGAATCCATCAAACTGTTTCATCGATTGCTCTTGAGGTTGTACTTCTGGCTCATCATCGTAATCTACATCCTCAAACGTTCGACGATCTGATGCTTGAGGTTGAAATCTTACCAACTGTTTCATACGGTTTTGACTACGTATATTTTGTGTTTCCAATTCTCTATGTTGTTGTTCCCTAATGGCTCTGGTGATTGGTTCGTACTTTTTCTCATTTTCACGAAACATCTTCTAACTCTTTAAAATGAGTCTGAGCAAACTCACTTTGTAATTTCCGGTTTAAACTCATCCAACTTTCGAGCTTTAGAAACAGTGAGCGGTCGATCATGTGTTATTGATATGTTACGATTGGTAGACGTCTCATTAGCATTTGATGATATAGTATTTTTGTTTGAGAAGTTTTTTAATTCAATCCTGTTCAGCACGTTTGAACTTTGCAGCCAAGACAGTCTGAATTTTTTCAAGTCGCCTTGCTTCTTTTGCATCTAGTTTATTCGCCATGTTGTATACTTATAGTAATAGATACAGCGTTATTCTTCAAATCTTTCAAGTCACGTTTACACTTAAACGTCAAATTACGTTTATGAACGTCAAATTACGTTTATACTTAAACGTCAAATTACGTTTATGAACGTTAAATTACGTTTATACTTAAACGTTCAAATTACGTTTATGAACGTTAAATTACGTTTATACTTAAACGTCAAATTTACGTTTATGAAACGTTAAATAACGTTTATGAACGTTAAATTACGTTTATACTTAAACGTCAAATTACGTTTATGAACGTTAAATTACGTTTATACTTAAACGTCAAATTACGTTTATGAACGTTAAATAACGTTTATGAACGTTAAATTACGTTTATACTTAAACGTTTAAATTACGTTTATACTTAAACGTCAAATTACGTTTATGAACGTTAAATTACGTTTATACTTAAACGTCAAATTACGTTTTATACTTGAACGTCAAATTACGTTTATACTTAAACATCAAATTACGTTTATACTGGTACGTTGTACAGCGAAGTATTATTCAACACTTAGTTTCCTTTTTAAATTGCACATGTATTTCCTTTTTTGTGGTTTAGCTGTTGTATTAATAGATATGAACCCATGAGGTGTTTTCCAGCACTCAAAAACAGAGAGCCTCAAATTGGTTGAAAGTCATGTCAGAAACCTACAAAGTCCTGGAACACTCTCTTTGTATAGTACTTGTTCATTGTAAACAGACACAACAGATTAACATTGTTTCGTATGACCTGCATATCAACTCGACCATAGCTCTGACTCAGGTAGACACAAGAAATCCCTTTATGACGTCCTCTAATGAAATAGTCTTTGAATTTTAGTTTGCTCTTCTAGGAGGCAGTCATCAAACACCACAAGTGAGTTTGGTTTGCAGTCATCGATAGAAATGAGATCTTCACAGGACGAATAGAAAAACGCTATTTGTCTTCTAAGGTTTTTTTCTAATCTACTGTATTGTTCACGCAGATCTACATATGCAGGTTGTTCTATTGAACGACTGAACACGTATAGATTCTTGAACGGAACTCCATCTTTGTTGTAAATGAAATTCAATAACAAGTTCGTTTTACCACTCCCAGACGGTCCTACAATAAGACACCGTAACGGTCTAGGTAAAAATTGGTCTTCGAATTTATCTTTGCAATACACTTGAATTTCCATAGTATGTTTCTCTTACATACATTTACAATTTAACAGTTTTCGCATATTCTATAATGACCCCATGCTAGGGTTCGGATATTGTCTTCGAGTACGAAACGCTTGTCGTCCTTTGATGAAAGTACCACTTTATGGTGTTCTACGCTGTAGAGATTGTGTGCTTGACTCCGAATTGTATTCATCGTTTTGTAGTGCTCGATGTTACTAAACAAACAGTCTTTATAGTTGCTAAAGGTAATTTCATTTTCAACTACAGCTTTTTTCACGCCCTTAGACCTCTTTATGAAATGGTTGTCTTCTATATTGCTCGCATACATCTTGGATCGTATAGTCCTACAAACTCTCGCATGATTCGACCATTAAGTTCATCTTTCATTTTACCCAGAACTTTTTTGTTTACGTGGGGAAGCCCATATTGGTTGGGGTTGGGGTAGTCACTTGTATCAAATAATCCAAATTAAATGTTTCATGTCTTCGTAGAAGTTTTTAGTTTTGATGTCATATATCAGGGAATCGGTATCGGTGTACACCATTTTTATATTAGACCCATACTTCTCTTTCATTACATTGTAGTGGAAATCATACATCAGTGTCTTTGATATGTCTAGAATACTCATACCTACGTAAATAGGTTTTATTTAACAAAAGTTTTTTTCTTACTAAAATGTACAGCAACTAGGTTTTCTGTGAAGATGGTTCGACTCTTAAAGTTCGGTTTGCTAACCCATCTTTCCACTAATTTGGACTTAGTACCCAAACGAAATGTCCACACGATTTTTCTCATATTTTCCATAGTTTTTTCCAAAAAACTGAGTTGTTCATAAGTTTGAAAAAGTCTTTCTCAAAAATCATTTTTCGCCTTTGTACGCTCCATGGTATTCAGATTAATGTACGGCTGCAACCAATTGCTTTGACTGAAACTAAGAACTCTATGAACATGTTTTAGTTTCATACCCAGACTCAAATAAAGCTTTAAATTTTTGTAGTGTACGACATACTTTTCTTTGCTGTAGAGAGTTGTCAGAAGCTTTGCCATTTTCGATCCTGGTGGGACTCTACGTTCTGGAGCGAGAGGTAGATCAGAGTGTACGTCGTGTAGTTCTTCAGGATATTCCAAATTCAACTTCTAATATGTAGCCTGTGGGTGAATCGTCACTAAACTTTCATTACATCGATGTCTGTACTGCTCCACTGAAAGTTTGCATATGGTAGTTTTACAGACATTGCCCACCCATACAGGTTGTTTGCATCCAAGTACATGAGGTAATTGTTTGGTTTCGATTTGTCGTAGTCTTTCATGTAGGGATTGTTTGCCTTCGCATATCGATGAGAACACTGTGAAATACCACCACGAATACCCTTTTCAACCATGAGTACCATATCGATGTCAGGTCAATAGAGGACAGTTCGACTTTTGTAATTTTCAAGCATTGCATTCCAAGCCAACCCAGGTGCTGTGAAATACCATGCAGGATCTAATTTGTATGTATTGAGACATACATCCCTGAAGTTTTCCATAACATCTGCAAGCAGTAAGACATCGGTTTCGTTATATAGCATTGTATATTCTTTCATGTTCTGAATGTTAAAGGCGGTCCATACATCGCACGCATGTTTGTAATCTTCATTTGTTATGTGTTGTTTATTCAGTCTATTGTAAAATTCTTCTTGACTAGGTAGTGATGTTTCACTATATTTTTCTATACTGTCCATGTAGTCGTAAGGGTACACTCCTTTTCGTAGCAATAAATTGAGGTCCTTACCATTGTAATATGTTGAGATGTGTTTTTGGAATTGAGATCTAGTCAGATTCTTTGCCAACCTATCGAGACTTTGTGACATGAACTTGAATGAATCGATGAATCGTAGTTCAATTCCACCTTCCACACTGACCGTAAAGGAAATGTACCGCTCCTCGTTGTTGGGTATCAATGATATTGCGATTTGTGGAACTTACCAAACTCTTTAATGAATAGGTGAGGTGTCGTAACCTGCTAAATTATGAATGAAAACAGGAATGAACCTAGGTTTTTTGAAATTGATGTTACACTTGTTGTGAGCTGCTCCTCTAAACAAACCCGTCAAATGGTTATGGTCTCTAACACGATCATCACCAAGATAATTTCCACAGATATGACATGTAGTAGTAGATTCAAACATTTCCTGTTGCTCTTTTGTCATCAATTGCATGGGGACTATTGCTTCACTCTTGTAAAGTTCATTAATCCTTATCGACTCCTCAATCAATGATTTTACAAATACATGTGCAGCATCGTCTCCAAAGTATTTAATCGGTGGTTTGGAAAAGCCGTTCTCTGACACCCCATACATACAGAATGAAATGGCATTATGTTTCTGATATTTAATAGTGAACGATTGATGATTACCATTACAATCCACTTTACACGGTTGACATGTTGAAATAGGTGCTAGACAGCATTCAAAGTCTGCGTAATACACAAAGGGCACTCTCATTGAGCAATTGAAATCTTTAAATCTAATTACAGTTCCTGGCTCTGGTAGTTCCAATTTCACAGCATCGTGTGTGTTACAGTCTTCTCTATGCTTGATGAGTAAATCCTCTCTCGTAAAGTGTTGCAAACACCTATTGCATATCCACATCTTATGTCCATTTCGTGAGATCTGTGAACTAACCAAACGGGACATATCTTTGATCCAGCAGTAGTGAGTGTTTGTTTTTTCTCTGATAAATAGTAGATTAACATGTTTTTTCCATCTCGTTATCAGTTATTCTCAGCGGGAATATATCGAACTTGTTCATCATAAGCATAGACATTAACAGAAATTCCACTACGTCTTTCAAACTTTGCTATATCATCAAGTTTCATGGGGCATTCGCAAGTTGCTAGTGCATGAAGCAGCTCTCGTTTGAAAGGTTCGTAATTGCTGATTCTTTCTGGATGAACCTTAACCGGGTGTAAAGCTGCCAGAATAGACCACATAAAACATTTCTGATCTTCGTTTTTTACATTAATAACAGCCTTTTTGGATTGAATCTGTTTTGGTAGAACCACATAGCTGGATCCGTGAAAAGGAACGTATCGGTTGACTCTGATCTCCAAGTCTTTCACACTTTTTTAGTGACCATTGAGAACCGTTTTGCCTCAAACTCCTCCATCTCAACCAACATCTTAAGTTTTGCTGAGTTATAATAGTCAGACAGAGACGTTGTCGAGTAAAGAATTTCATTTTTCGTTTTAAAGTTCATGACTTGAGTCACCTCCACATCGTTTATTATTTTCTTGAATTCAGCATGATAAAACCATGTTTACCTTAAGATTTTTTTCTGTTTACAGCTTCCTGAAGTTTTTCAACAAACGAGTGGTTTGCATATCTCAAGAAACATTTTTGGATCTTTGATCCCACGTTTGTTCATAATCACATACGTTTTCAATCTTCCCGTGAATGCCGACTGGACTTCTGATATTTCATCAAGTATTGTCTGTGACTCCTCTGGAGTACGTACCGGAACCAGATGAGGTGTTGAAGGCGATTCTGTTTCAGACAGAAGCTGTCTCTCTTCCATGGTAGGGCTAATCGAATTCTCACTATTAATTGTACTAGTCGGTGTCTCACTAATAATCTTTTTCACACCTGTAGGAATCTTTTGTGGTCTAGTCGGTTTTCGGATCATCGCTTCAAGAGCTATATCGTTTTGTATTGACCTTCGGTACTTGTTTGATTTCCCTTGGTCGTTTTGGGTATTTCTTTACCAACATGTTGATGTCTGGAGTGGGTGCCGGCAGTCTTGGTGTCAGTCTCGTAATGGGTAATATTTCACTCCTGTATCGAGGACCTTCATGAAGTGCTGACAAACGGATATGGCGTTTCGATTGTTTGTGACGGTTCCAGTTGGATGACTCTATTGGTGTTTCACAAATCCAACACATTTTACTTTTAGGAGCTGGTTTGATTTCCATCTTTTTCAGACGTTCGTTATATGTCATACCATGCTGGTTGCTGGCACATTTCTTAGATTTTTGGTGCCGAGCCATGTTGGAAACCGTTATTTCCTTACTACATTTTGGAACATGGTTTCTTCTGGGGTTTTATTTGAGCACGTACAAATCGGTCGGACTAAGCACGTTGTATGTTGGACTCTCTGGGATATGTAGTGGTGAATGGTATACAGGACTGTATGGTATATGCAGTGAATAGTCTGACGTATCCGGAACTTCAAATGGTGGTGGACCAAAGTATTGATATAATTTTCGATTGAATCGGGGTGTATCCTTTTTTACTGGTGGTTCAAACTTTGGAGGCGTCGGCTGTAGATGGACCAATTATAGCTCTAATTTTGGAATAGAAATCTGGAGTGTCTAACATAGACAAATCAAAATCAGCAATTCGCGTCTTGTTCTTCAGGTCTGAGATTTGAATAGGACTCTGGCAACATAGACATATCAAAATCAGCAATCGCGTCTTGTTCTTCAGGTCTGAGATTTGAATAGGACTCTGGCAACATAGACATATCAAAATCAGCAATCACGTTCTGGAATTGATTGTCACTCACAGCATCAGCGTAAGTTTTCCAACATAGACATATCAAAATCCGGAGTTTGTCTGTCTAACTTGGACATGCATTTCTTTGTTTTTTTTATGGCGGGACATGGAGGAGTTCCTGACTTCAGCACCACACCTTGAACATACTTGTTTCATCGAAGGAGGTTTTTCATTGAATCCGTTGGAAGAAGCATAAGCTGGTGGATTTGACGCTGGACATACACTTCTTTGTTTTTTGGTGGCGGGATAGGTTAGATGCAGTAACCTCAGCTCCACAATTCGGACATTTCTTCATTGATGATCTTCGAAGACCATCCGTAGCATTGAGAAAATGCTGTTTGCTTGCTAGCAGGAGAAGACGCCATTATTATAGAGCTGGCTACTCTCTTACTGTATGGGGCGATTGACGATGGAAAAGGATGAGGTATGGATGCACTTCTTTGTTTCTTGGTGGCGGCGATAGGTTAGATGCAGTAACCTCTTCTCCACAATTCGGACATTTCTTGACTGATGATCTTCGAAGACCATCCGTAGCATTGAGAAATGCTGTTTGCTTGCTAGCAGGAGAAAACGCCCATTATTATAGAGCTGGCTACTCTCTTACTGTATGGGCGATTGACGATGGCAAAAAGGATGAGGTATGGATGGATGAGAATAGGAAGAGGAGTAGGAAGAGGGTGGGTGTGTGGGATGAGTGGAAGGGAAAGATGAGAGCATTATTAATACATTTGACTCTGAAACTAGAAAACATAGTTTTTTGTAAACTCTTTTTCATAAAACGATCCTATTATTTCCTCACCAGACTGGTCTGCGATTTTGTAGGTAACGGGGCAAGTTTTGTTGACAGCCACAATCCGAAAAATTTCTCTTGTCCAATTTCTGCGGTATTTATTTCCAAAATACATCTTTCTTTATAGTAATTCTTACGCGGTCTCCAACCGAAAGTCTGGGTCTGAATACTAGACATCGTCCAGTGTTTGCCGTACATGTTTCTTAAAGTTTGTTCATTGCTTGAATTCACTTCTGATGGGCTCATCTTTATAGTGCTATGAAATTTACTGTTATATTGACGTAGAAGCTTCTGTAAATGTGATACCCATCTAAAAGAGTTTTTGAATTTCAAAGTGCACTTTTCATTTTTTCATTGAGAGTTCTATGGAAACGCTCTATAATGGCACTTTTTTCCTCATTTTCAGTATGGTATAACTTTATTTGATTTTTGTGTAAAAACTCTCTAAATTCCTTATTAACAAATTCTCGTCCTTTATCCGTGTGAAGAAGGTTCGGGGGTTTGTGACCAAACCAATTTCGCTCTTCTTAATATTTTTACTAAACGATTTAGTAACCTCTTGTGAGCTTTTAGTTTTTAATGGTTCTGACCACGCATATTTTGAAAACGTATCAATTACATTAAGTATGTATCTGAATCCATCATTTTCCTTTGAAAACCTAATCATTACAACAAGGTCTGCAGCCCACAAATCATCAATACCCAAAGTTACAATTTTTCTCTTAGGGAATCGCTTAACCACAGGTTTATGAACCTCTAATGCTCGAAGCAGGATTTCTTTCCGACTTTTCTGCTTCATTAATTCCTGATACTAACTACAATTCACTTACAGTATACCAAACTAGTAATTTATAAGGTGCGATGTCTCGCGCGGCGCGGCGGTGACTGGACAGTGACGAGGCGCGTAACGATTGTTTGTATACTTATAGAAAACAAGACGCGGTGTCTCACACGGCGCGGTGGTGGTGACGGTTCAGCAGTCTCGCGGCGCGGTGATGGACGAGGCGCGTGCCGATTGCTTGGCGGGTGACGGTTCAGCAGTCCGCGCGGTGCGGTGCTGACGAGGCGCGTGCCGATTGCTTGTACACTTACAGTAACAACGCGGTGGTGGCGGTGGCGGGACAGCGATGACATGCGTGGTGATTCGCGCGGCGCGGTTTCTGACTACCCGTACTCACACTCTTAGTCGCTCTCTAAAAAATTGCGGTGGCGGGACAGCGATGACATGCTGTGGTGATTCGCGCGGCGCGGTTCTGACTACCCGTACTCACACTCTTAGTCGCTCTCTAAAAATTCTGTCCCAGATTCGGTCTCAACACGGTTTGTCCCAGAACCGGTCTCGGGTGCTCTGTCCCAGCAACGGCCAAAGTATACTACTTATACCGTTGGCAAATATCTGTACCAATCACATTCCAAGGGAATGTTTAACATCGAGGAGTTATATTACAATCTAATACGAGCCCATTTTGCAAAATGAACATAGAAATCCCCCAACAAATGTTGAATACCTTTTATAGTAAGGTGGGTTTGACCGCAGAAATCTATTGCTTGATATTTTACATGTGAAAGTGTTTTTATATAATAATAAAAAGAAAGGGGTAAATCTCAACACTGATCGTATAGGCTGGCAGCGGAATTGTAGGATGGACAAATTAATACACAAAGTAGTATTTTCGTATTCAATGTAAAGGGATAGGAACACACTATGGGATTTATAAGACACTCAATATTGAGTAGTTAAACATGTTCACGAACTATATATTGAACAATATTTTCCTACAACTCATTAAGTGAAAGTAACCTATAAAATCACGCCAACAATTTCAATTTT
>NW_025783221.1:0-30770 GCF_021130785.1 Homalodisca vitripennis | reverse complement strand
TTATGCTGTTTTGCGTTTCTGTTTGGTATTATACTAAGTATGTACGTTTTCAAGTCCTAAGTAATTTAACACTTAAATATAAACTTTAAGTGTGGAACATTATTTATTAATTTTACATTAAATACGAAGTAAGAACAAGTTTTCTGGCTATGCGTATTAAATAAATCAGCGAGTAAGTTCAGGGGTTTGATAAAAAAAGATCCTTTCTCAATGTACCCCGTGTAGACCAGAAAAATAATCATATCGAAATGCATAATTTTGTATGGTGTAAATTAGTTTACCTTTACTGTGCAGATTATTCAGCAGTTAATTTTATTTTGTGATATAAGACAAATTATGTTTTTTGGCTGTATATTGGAACACTAAGTATATTTACTTATAATGTTTAAGAATTAAAAGGAAACTTTAAAACTTGAAGGGTGTTGAGCAATCCACTAAGCAATATAAAATGCTGTTCCTTGTATAACGATGCTTGTAAAGCATGTACTTTGAATACACGTTTGAAAAAGTTTACTTTACGTGAATAAAAATTAAATGCACATTATGAATGCAAAATTATTAAGATAAAACATGTTTTACATATTAACTAACAACCAATTTTAGATACTATAATATTATAATCTATGCTATCATTGCACTATTAATAAAAATGTTTTAATTTTTTGGTCAATATTGACGGCCGACACATAGAATTCTTAATGGAAACAAGGAATCTTTCGAAACGTTTGCAGTGCCTAATTTTTGTTACCTCAACAAGACTTTAAAAAGTTAAGAAGCTAATAAATTTAAGTGTGTGGAAAATTATGTTTTATTATATGAAAGTTACACTATCATATGAAAAACGTTCAAATATATTAAAGGGCAATAAGCACATGCGTTTTTGTAATATGTTAATGGCAAAAACAATATTAAGGGATACAATTATTTCTTTAAAAGTAGCTAATAGCCAGGTATAAATACATTTCTTGTAAGTGATAGATCAAGCACTGTGTGTAGTATTATGTACTCGTATTATATGAAACTTCCAAACGTAATACTTTCAACCAAAAAGATCTTGGTTTCTAGTACTTTATGCTGTTTTATTTCAGAACTATATATTGTTTAGTACTGTAAAACGGATAAAATATAAGTGGTAATTGTTTATATTCTTAAATTACTGCTTGGAGCACAGCAAATGCCTTCATTAATTGTAAAAGCCATAACTGTATTCAGCAGTTGGCACAACTGAAGTACGTTAAGCCAGTTTTGACAGCGGATGATTGGAAAGGATTTCTAGTTATTGAAACTAACGGTATTGTATTCGAGGTATACACCGGATTTGTTTTCATTGAATCAGCTTGGCTTAACTGTAATATCTGACAACCAATCGTTTGCTTACAATTCATTTCACTTCTTCAAATACTGTTTAATGTGTGATAACCTTTTTTTACTTCAGTTTGTGCACACTTTATTCAAATTTGATAGTATAAAAAATCTTAAGCAATTAAATATCTTTTCCGTATATGTCACGTAGTTTAGGATACATGAAGTACAGTAAAATAGAGTTAACATTGGCTGAGCATTAGGAAAAATTATAACTCGAGAGTTAACAAACTGTCATTTCTGTATGTTTGTCTACCTGTCAGTCTTAATGATATCTAGATAAAAAAGTGACTTGAAATCTTTGATCAATTTTTATTTCTATGTAGGTGACCTTAATAATAATGTCACTTAATGAGATTTTGATTAGCGTTAGTGTTTATTTTTTATTGGTCTCATGATTTTAGCAATGATGTTAGCTAGAAAATCGCAAATTAAATTTATGAGTAATTTAAGCAAGTATAAAAATGCGATATTGTAACATTTGAAATACTACCAGGTGTAGACTATCAAAATAAAATGATTATTAAGGACAGCATACAACCTCCGGGAAGACACTCACTTCTCAATATTTGGGGATGTTAATATAGAGTAAGTAGAATATTTTTTTAGAGTGTAATGCAACCTGGCACACACTGATAAGTTAACATGGCCTAAAGGAAAAATAAAGTTAAGAAAAGCTAAGAAAAGGGGGAAATAACCACGCTACAAAAAAACTACGATATATATATATATATATATATATATATATATATATATATATATATATATATATATTTCTGATCTTAACGAAAAGACAGGCGTTTTGTTTTAATGGCTAAATATTACTCCTTAATAATAAATTACATTATTATACATTAGGGTCCTTTTATATTATGTAAAAGGTTATATTATAACGTTTCTAACTGTGGCTGAGCTTAGCGAAGTAAAATCAACTCGTGTCTACTGATGCCGATTAGTTAGCACTCTCACTGAGTGTTGAAAAATTGGTAGTTCGTATTGAACATAGTAAAAATCCTTTATTAATCATGGACTTGAATACTAAATCTCGCCTCCAGTCAGTCGGAAGACACGTAGATTTACATGTTGTTGAATTCTAAAAGTCTCTAACTGATTGCGTTATTTGTTAAGATGTTTCATTTGCACAGCACTGAAAGCGATAATATAAAAGGACATAGTTGAAATATGCAGTTAATATGAGATGAACAAAAATGTCAATAAGTGAACCTGATTATTATCATTTCAAAAAATAAAGGAGGAGAGCAAAGCAAAGATTAGAGGAATCGTGTAAGTTAGAGGAACAGTTTGCAGAAAGTATCCAAGTAAATGAGAAGGATCTCTTTATTCATGACCCCATTTTAGAGTGTGACAGAACAAATAAGGCTATTACTCCTTAGGGTATTTATAGTACTTCTTTCTCTAAAGTTTGTCATTAACGATGGAGGTTTGAAAGAAGAATAGCATTTTAGACATTTGTTATTCTTATATGTTACAAAAGGTGTTATACTTATGTAACATTTGACGATGGAATTGTTAAAAATTATGCTACCTTTATAGACAGTACATTTAATGTTTCGTTATAATAATATCGTAAAATACTGTATATAAAATTAAAATGCAGTGTATTATATATCTATCCTATATCGATATAACAGTCCTGATATTTTAGAATACTGATAGTGTAAAGTTACACAAACATTATAACCACGAGGTATCCGAGGATTTAGGAATAGTTGCATTTACCTCTAGTTTGATTTTAATTTAGATAAAACTTTTCCTGCTTGTATGTTTGGTGTCATTCCGTAACAAACTGGCAGGATAATTTTGTACAAACTATAAAGCTTAGTAAAAGGAAAGATAGATAGCGTAATTTTAAAATGTGTATCCGTATATTTCAATATGTTTCTGACGTACAGATATTTATTTCTAAATAACTATATTTATTTATATGTTTATGTATATATTGAATAAAGAAAAACTTCTTTAGAATCCTTTAATACTTCGACTAAACTGTCGTTTAAAAAAAGTACATAACGTGTATACAAGCAGGAAATAAAAAGTAAACTTTACCATTTTAAATTTAGAAATATCATAATTTAAATGTCATTAAAAACTTAAAATTGTATATTCCTTCATGCAATGTAAATGATTTCTTGCTAATTGCCTCTAATAGCGTAATACAATCTATTAACAAATGTTATATACTCAAGATAAAATTAAAGTATATATTATATTTTTAACAATATTTGTATTTTTAATAGGTTAACAACATGTATATAAAGTAATATATATTGTTTTGAAAAATTGCGACAAGTATTATTACCTCGTTGTTATTGAGATCAAAAGGCAATTTTGACTAAGTAGAAATTGTTACATGTTTTGTTGAGAGCCAATGCATGTAGTGAAATCAATTGTTCTTCATGCCTGTTAAATGAAGATCGATTCATCCTAATATGTACAGAGTTTGTAGCCATTGAGAGCCAATGCATGTAGTGAAATCCATTGTTCGTCATGCCTGTTAAATGAAGATCGATTCATCCTAATATGTACAGAGTTTGTAGCCATTGAGAGCCAATGCATGAAGTGAAATCCATTGTTCGTCATGCCTGTTAAATGAAGATCGATTCATCCTAATATGTACAGAGTTTGTAGCCATTGAGAACCAATGCATGTAGTGAAATCAATTGTTCGTCATGCCTGTTAAATGAAGATCGATTCATCCTAATATGTACAGAGTTTGTAGCCATTGAGAGCCAATGCATGTAGTGAAATCAATTGTTCGTCATGCCTGTTAAATGGAGATCGATTCATCCTAATATGTACGGAGTTTGTAGCCATACCAGTTTCTTATAGTGCACCAAGGAGTAAAAATTTTAATAATAATAATTCAGCTGATGCAAAAATTAATATTCACGTTTTATTTCTTTTTGGAATACACTTTATATTCCTTTTTAGAACGACAATTAAGTCGTAATACTAAAGCATTGTAAATAAGCCTTAAAATACCTTTATTCGAGACTAAAGAATATAAAAAGTTTATTAAGAGAGCGGAAACAGCCAGGGAGACCTGTTTTAACGTGAACATCGACTTGTGACAGTAAACTTTCTACTATATAAAATTTTATTATAATTTCGAACTGCAGACAAAGGAATAATCTTTTTTTTTATATGTAGCCTACTGTAAAAATCTAGTAACATTTACAATTTAAGCTACATTTATGCTTCAGTGATAGTTCTATGAATAATAAATATTACCTATTTTCAAATTGTTACGTTAGTTGAGTTCTACTTTGTTTTAAAATGTGAATATGCACCAGGCAATCAAGTCAATAACCCAAGACTTAGTTTTTTTATATACGTACAACATAAATAGTTACATAATACATAAATAATAATAATAATGACATTTTGGTGATGTTACCTTACACGGCAATGCACAATCTATAACTTTGAGATTTATGTAATCCAGAGATAATTTTTTATATAATCTTTTTACTATTTTTGTATAAAAAATGTAGACACCAACTATCAGTAGTAGAATAGTGTTTTCACATTTTGCCATACATAAAAATGCCCAAGAAAATATTTAAAGTAAATAATACTATTACAAAAATAAATTATAAAATTGAATGGATGCAATGTGATTTATAAATATTTTATTTTAAAAACATAAAAAATTAAAATTCTATACACAATGTAAACTTGTAAATGTTTAGTCTAATTTTCCAGAACATAGGTTTTGATTTAATCATTGTTGTTTTAACTTTTTTTAGCTAAAATAAAAGTTTACACATAAAAAGTGTAATTAATTAATAGTAAGAAAGGATTACTTTGGTACCATTCAAGAACAAACGTGATTTTATTTAAATATAACGTGTGAACTAAGCGTTATTGGGTCTAAAATATACTAAAATTTAAAGGCGAATTACAAGTTTGATACCTATTTACATTTCAATTTTCTGTTATTGGGATGTACACAGCTATGAATATAAAGAAATTGTAACGAAACACTGCTGTAAACGTAATATAGAAAGATAGTTTTATGGGATTTTAAATAATTTTTAAAATTAATTTAATTTGTATGTTAATTTATAACATTAAAGTGCAACTTCAGTAACATTGCGTGTATTTTAAAACGGCAATTCATTATAAAAAGAGTAATATGTTTAATTATATTTAACAAATATTACTAAAATGAAAATCAACTGATCAAGCACATATAAAGAGCGTTATTTGATAGAATGAAGCACGATTAAGTGCTCATAAGTTGACGTCACGTGAAAAGGTGATAACAGTTGGAAACCCTGCTACCAATCAGCTGATTGAAACTTGCAATGAGGGCCTCACGTGACTTGAAGCCGTGAAGGGAACTAACAAGAATACTGGTTTTATTTCGGGGAAGGGAACAAAATTGACGTCATTAATAGTATTCTTGAACGTTGTCTAAAATGAATGAAAGTCGATTTGATTTTGATGCATTAAATAACACTGGATGACAATTAATTATCTTACATTATTGCAAATAAATTATATTGCCGTCATCACTAGCTAACTTCGTGATCTAATCCAGGTAACTTTATTTCACACGTTTGAATTCCTTACACAGAAACTGATTAAAAAATTGTCTTTGCACTAGACGGTTCTATATTTTCGGAACTAATATTTACCACGCTATAGTACTACGATCATGCTTAGATATTGTAATTACGTTTCAACTAGATATAAAAACGCAATGTCATTACTTAAAAAACTCCATTTGCATGTATATTTGTGGTGATTAGGTGATAAGTATTTAAATTTATCCTAGGCATTAACGAAACATGCCAATAAATATATTTGAAAATGAACTTCTAAAAAAGGTAAAAATTAATTTTAATTAACCATTTAACTAATTTTAAAAATACTAATATTATTAACGTGTTATAAATCTTAAATAATGTCTAGTAATATATAGCGTAATCTAGGATAACTCACATTTGGTTGTTTTATACCTACCAGTTAAATATAGCTTGAGTGACATGATAACATATTTTTATCTCTTAGAGGTGGACAGCCAAATGAATGTCTACGATTGACCGCAAACTATTAGGTTAAGGGATTAATTGAGCAAAAGGATTGGTTTACTGCGAAGCATGGTTATTGTATTAGGTGGGGCCTACTAAGTGTTAAGATTCATCAGATGTGAGGACGAATCATATCATATCAATCTTAAATTATGAAAAATATGACAGAAAAGCCTCGTCTACCGGTAGCATTATTGATATATTGTGCGAACTATCTCTCCTCACATTAGCTGTATTATGAAATATCGGCATGTGATGTTGAAAATGACCTTTCGAAGTATCCTGTCTTTCTGGAAGCCGTGCAGAACATCTTATATGTTTCCTCTATATCCGTACCTAGCATGGAAGCAAAGGAAATGTTAGAGAGAGCAATGTTTTATATTGCAAAGAAGAGTATTTCAGATTTCAGCTTTCTACCATACTTAATTTTACAGCCTTTGTTTAGTTGTATGCAGTGGTATATTTACTACTCTTATATCATAGAAGCATTGCTAGCATATAATAAATGTAATTTATAAATATACAATATCAAAATAAACGTAATATTGAAGAGAATGAAATGGCTGGAAGACATCTTGTGTATAGAGGTTAAAATACAACATGTATCATTTCCTTAGAAGGTAGAATTTCCCTCCCGCTTATTTAGAAAAACATTTATCCTCGTTTTGAGAGGAACACTAGCCAAGGAGAACAACTATCCGTTGCTGTACAAACTACCGAATCATTGGATCGATACCCATTGTTGACCAAATACAATTACGGCGATCTCGACCAATTATTGCCTCAGGTTTATATAACAAAATAAACCGACACTGACTGAAATGAAGGGTTTTGTATACGCTGGGATAAATGTATCAATTTTAAAAGTGTATAAATGAATAAATTACTTCCAAAGGTGTATGTTATATTGTAGAGTATACAAAAATATTATAGGGACCTTTGTTTTAAATTGGTTTATATTTTTATATATAGTAATAACTGGAAAAAACTAGCAAAAATTTATAGTTCATTTATCTTACATTTAAACCGTAATTCAAATACAAACTACCGAATCATTTGATCAATACCCATTGCTGACCTAATACGATTGCGACGATCACGAGGGCTTATAGTCTCTGGGCAGTAAACAAAATACAGGATAGCGTACTGGAGTAAATCAAATGTTTCATGTGGCTTATTTAAATTAGATAATTTAACAGTCGATTAAATAAATGACTGTATTTAAACAAGCGTATTTAAAAGTAATGCTCCGTTTGATCAAATATAATAGCAAAATTGGTTTAAAACGTATTTTAATTCATGAAGAAGTCAATATTTTTCAACAGGAACTGCGATTTCTTGTGTTTTATGTACTTAATCGTAAAAATAATTTATTTTTTGCCCAAAATCTAAAATGTTTAACATTTATGTGTAAGAAAATAGCAAGCGATTTTTAAAACGCAATTTGTGAAGTACTGTGAAGTAAAAAATGAAACATTTATTCAATATAACAAGATTACTGTATGTATAAACCACTCTATCAAATTCGTATTTATTCAATGAACTTTCTTATCCGTAATCAATTTCGCTACAATGCTGGTAAATTATACAAGTGATAGAATAAGAAAGTGCAAATTAACATTATATTTACACTTACGTATTTCCATCTTACCTATGCATTATATGAAAATATAATTAACTCATAAAAGTATATTAAAATAGAAAAAAATTAAATTTTTTTATTAATTTTGTACTTTAAAAGTTGGAAATAATGCAAATTGTAAAAGCAGGCTATTTTTATCGTCTCATTTGCTTTATAGGGGAAAGAAAAAGAAATGTGTTACCATCAAATACTTTATTTATTTTTATTCACTGTTATATTGCAGTTTAATTTTAATAGCTTTATATTCTATATAACTGAATTGTTATGATTGAATAGTTCTATTATCCATCTAATAGTCTATCCATGGTAAAATATCGATGGACTGGTGCTTGTACTTAACTGCGATTGACAATTCTTGCATGAATACTGAAATGGTAGTTTCTTAAATCAATTATGTGAAAAGCTTTAATTATATAGCCTATATCGTGTTTATTTTATCCACAATAAGCAATTCATAAATGATGTTTGTCCTATTCGTATATTTACTATTATCAAATATTGAAAAATGCTATTATATAAAAATTGAATTTAAACAGTATAAAACTAGCGTAAAAGAGTATAAACTAAGATAATTCTAAGTAATTTTAAATTAAAAAATTTAATCTGTTAAAATTTTTTTAAATCATTTAAAACAAGTAATTCTTCATTTGGTTTAAAAGAACTAAAATAATTCTAGTTGAAAATAACGATTAGCAGCATTATATAATAAAATATACTTTTTCACAATAAAGACGAATATAGCGTAAATATAATACTGGTAGTAAATGCTTCGATTGGAACAATCTGAAGGCTATGAAGAAAGTACAGTTCAATGCATCTAAATGGTTCATCATCTAGGTTAAGTAGCTCGTGACTCTGCGACAGAAATATTTCTTGGAAATGTATTGAGGAAGAAAATTTAAAACTGCTTATGCACACCAGTGTGATATCGTGATTGTATTTAGCTCTATAGTATTACAAAATAAGTTTGGGTTATTAAAATATTTTACCTTATTTAAAGAAAGAAAGAAAGAAAGAAACTTTATTTCTCACAAATAAAAATTACAGATACGATTTTTATAAAATTTTACAAACTAACCAAAAAACATTGCATTTACTTACACGTAATATACATATGCAACTAAAACTACTATAACACTATTACTATGAGAAATAAAGAGAAAAACTCCAAGGCAAAGCCTGTTTGGAGTAATAAATATCATAAAATTAACAGAAAACTAGCAGCTTTACAAACAGTACAGTAATATTTTAATAAAACTTATTTATTTTTACTCTACATGAAGTTCGTGATAAACACAACTAAATTAATAAAAAAATCTTAACTATACATAAAATAATCAACTAAGCCTAAATGTAAAAAAATTAAACAAATAAACATGGAGAACACAATGAACACACAACCAGAAACATAAATTAAATTATGCATTATTATCATTATTGGAAACAGATTACAAGGAAAGGAAAAATCTCATTTTAAACATTAATTTTAAAAAGTACTTCTTCAATATCCTTCATTGACAATAGCCACTTTTTAAGCTGTTTTAGAAAAATATTAATTGAATACTGACTCTTTATATGCTGTGGTAACAGATTAAAAAGTGTTGGTGCTAAATAAATAAAAGTTTTTGTAAAGAAAGTATTTGAAGGTTTTGGTACTAATAGTCTTCTGCATTTCTTAATTTAAATTTAAATTTATTTGTTGACTTATGATTTTTGCTTCTCAAGAAAAATATTTTTAAAACTTTAAAAACAAACATATATCTTAACGGAAGAAGAATATTCAATCTCAAAAACAAAGGGTAGGATGATTCAGTTTTCTTTCTTTTCATGATTATTCTTATAAAATGTTTTTGAACTGTTATTATAGGCTTTAAATTAGTTATGTTACGTTCCTCCCCAGCACGATATAGCATATTCCATCCTACTGTTCACCAGGGAGAAGTATATCATTCTTAACAATTTAGTATCACACATATTTTTCAAATAATAGAAGATTCTTATTACATTATTTAGTTTTTGTTTAAGTTTTGAAATATGAGTTTTCCAGTTTAAATCTTTATCAAGCCATAACCCCAAATATTTCAGCGAATCCTCCCCTTCCACTAGACTGCAATTTATATCACATTGAGAATTAGTGCTTATACAGTTAAGACATTTATACATAATTTTATTTTTAAAGCGTGGATAAGGCACTTTTAACGAAAAATTTATGTATTTGGTTTTTTGAGGACTTAATATCATATTATTAACTGAAAACCACCACCTTAATGCATTCAGATCCTTGTTAATCTTTACTTCAATTTCTCCCCATGAATTCTCAACATAACAAAGTGCTGTGTCGTCTGTAAATGCAGTAACCTTACCGTAAAACCTTCCATTACATAGATCATTAATATATATTAAAAACAATGTGGCACCTAAAACTGACCCTTGAGGTACTCCATATTTTATTTCACCAAATTGACTTAAGGTACTACTTACTTTAACACATTGCTTCCTACATGATAAATAACTCTTAAACCATTTAAAAACAACCCCTCGGATTCCGCAAGCGTATAATTTATTTAAAAGAATTGAATAACCATTATTTCCATATTATACGCTTCGTCTCTCCAACATCAAATTTTTACTACAATTTAACAATTTCTTCATCCTATTGTTACCGTTACGGTTTAAAACTATTCTTCTATACATATACATTTATATATTTATCGTATAATCAGACAAGAGTGAGTGTTGTACGTTTTTAAAAGATAATGCCATGCATGTTAAGATTATTAAATGGCGATTTTTTTATGCCATAAACGTATTAAGTAAATACAATTTATCCTTAAAATATTCCATAAATATCACTACGGCAAAATAAATTAACTAAACTAGATTCAATCTTTACGATTTCGCTTATTGTCAACGAATTAATCGTATATTCCAATCACTAAAATATGTTCGATAAACATTTAATTTAATATATATATATATATATATATATATATATATATATATATATATTTCTGACTACAACTGAAACATAAGCACTTGCTTAAGACTACATTTACTTTTAACATATGTTAAATATTAAACATTTCTACCTGCATTGCTGACAAACCCCCAATAACCATTATAGAACGGCAGAGTCACATATCCATGTTTTGAGAAAAAGTGGTCGCTCTCGATATATTCAGCTGATAAACGTAGCGGCATTCACAGCAAGACATTTCCCACGTCATGTTCTGTAGATATCCATCAAACACGGAGCTCATACATCAGACACGTCTGTACGTGTCTAGAGACAGAGACAAGTGTGAAGTCTCTCAGTCGATTGGAATGACAAATCTTCTTAGTTTTGAAACAAAGTGGTGAATTGTAAGGTTTCTACGAATGATTTTCATAACGTATTTTTCCGTAATTGATTATTACAGCACTTTACACAATGGTAATTAGCTTTAATAAATCAGAACCACATATCAAAAATTGGATATTCGATTAAATTATCAGGTATTTCCTGTTATTGTACACTTACTTTTTAGTAAAAGTGTAATTTTATGAGGTCTGAAATACTCGTATATTTAAATATAACGTGATATTTGGACCCAACACAAATTATTAAAAATAATTTTATTAATTTATAATTATATGCACCATTTTAAAATTTCAGTATTTAACCAAGAAAACTATTAAAAATACTTAATATGTTAAACGTAGTTTACTATGAACAGAATAGGCACTATATTGACTTGTATATATTGCTAGATAAGCGTCAATGTAGTCTATTACCCATGGTGCTGCTACTATATATTTTATATCTTCTGTTTCAATGTATGTCGAAAGTGACTTGAAATAGTAAGTACTTGAAGATTTATTTATATATACGCAACGTGGAGGTACATGAAACTACTTTTCACTCCATATTTGACTGAGTGTAGAGAGAATGTTTACATCAGCCTTTTTGCCAACACGATAGCAAGCAGAAAATTGCAGAATAAATAAAGTATTAAAGAAATTAAATTTTAACATGTTATGTAGCAACACATGTAGTGAAAAACTTAAAATTTTGCAGACAACCTTAATATAGCCTGTTTTATGACTCGTGGTGGGGCATACTCCTACCTCAATTCAATCGTAAATACTTGCAGTGGGCGTGCCAAAATTAAGCATCTAACGGCTAAGAATATTCACGTTAGAATGCAACAGCATTATTCGTACCATGGTATTGACGTTTGGTCCTTGATGACAGGTATACTCAACGTAATATTAAAACTTAAATGTCCTGTTGCTCGAATCAATAATGTAAATTGTTTGTAGTGTAATCAGTATGCAGGGCGGGAAATTATTGGAAAACAATGCTCACATGTGATGAATGTGAGTAGTTTTTTATGTCTGCTTCGTGATTACAACATTAGTTGGTAGCCTACTCGCATGTTACGTGTAGGTGATACGGTATTACTGGTAATACTACAGGAGCTGGGTGGCATATTGACTTCGTAATTGGGTTTGAATGTAGAAATCATTGTAACATAATGCAACCCACATAGGAGTGTAAATGAGATATTTGGTTTAAATTGTTGCTTAAAAACTAAATTTTACTTTAAAAAATTCTTTTATTGATATATGCACAAAAAGGTTCTTTTTAGATAAAGTTTTACTTTTGGTAATTTCAAACTATACTTGTGTTTTCTGATCAAATGTATTGAACTATAATAAAAATGTTTTCTAAACGAAAAGGGTTAGCTTTTTTATAGGAGACAATAAATATTTAATAAATATAAATATTATAATATTAAATATTGCATCAAATTGCAAATGCACGATGTCAATATGCATATTTTTCGAACCATACTGCCGTTTTAAATTGCAGCTAAATTACCATTACTCTGAACATAAAATCTATCTACTGCATACTTTCTCCTCATGTAAATATTTAGAATCGTAGGAATACTTATATTTTACAATTACAGCATGTATATATTTATAAAATATAGTTTCTCACAATTTATTAAAAATTCTATGTATATATGCATTGGTTATATTATGTGGACCTGTCTGAATAGGACATCCCTCTGTATTCTCTTCCATAAAAAGCTAAACCGTTGAATGGTTGCCTACATCTTAACGCGCATCTTCTTTGTAGATGGGCCGACCGACATAGAAAGTCTATATTTTCTATACAGTGTAGGCCAGAAACGGCTTAGTTAACCACAAGAATACAAAACTTCACAATTATTTTGTTTGACAAACACATTTTATTGCCTTTCCAGCATTTAATACTTCTCATTTTTATATATTTTATTTAAGAATAAGTGTAAGAAATATTATATTGTTTCAAAATACGTTAGATGAAAAAAATTCGATCATGTATTGCGTTGAACTACTGTAATAAATTTCAGTTTATATAATATCTTATCAGCTGCATATTTAAAAAGTTAAAGTTGCGTTGATACTTTACACACAACTATACATTTAAAAAATAAAAATAAATACATTTTTTCATAACTATACAAAAGTTTATTATATCATAAAACCTATGCTATTCTCTAAGTCAGTCATACTGTTTACAAATTTTTTAAGATAATATCGTTTAAAATGTATAAAAAGACTTACTTGTAAATGTTTAATAATGTTTAGGTATATATATATATATATAATATATATATATATATATATATATTTAAAATAATTACCAATATAATTAATTTACAAAAAAGAACAATGCATTAAGTATTGACGCTTTGGTTGTTAATCACTGTAGGCTACGTTAAATACAATATACTTTTTCGTACACGAATGTTACTGTTTAATTTTTTTATATCTATTTTTATATCTCGTTCGTATCGGCTCTTAAATGTCAAAATATTCCTTTAACACAAAATACTCATTTGAGTTCTCTGGCAAACGAAACTACCACAGAGAATACTGAAAACGTTAAAAACATAACTGTTTCCAACAACTTTATTTACCGCTATCATATTTTCTTCTACGTTTTATAATGTATTTTATTATTTGTATATTATAACTTTGTCCCTCTTTCTACAATACAGTCCGTCCTTTTTAAATGTTTAAAAATAAACCATTAGTATGTAATATGTTCGATTCTTAGCACCCTAAAGATTAAATGTATGATTAAGATATGAAATGTATATATTTGTCAAGAAGATTAAAGGACTGCATTAGAAGCATTATTCGCCCTTCCACGTAAATAATGTGATGTGAGTCCATTACATATAGTTATAAACACTAATAAAAAATGATATGATACAAAAACTACACTTATAAAAAAAATAAGTAGAATGGACGCAAAAACTATCTTGATAAGTGCAACTATCTTGCCAACAACCTAGTTAAACGAAATCAGTACTAGATCCGTTAAGTAGCTGGCCACACTAGCCAACATAAATTTGTAGCATAGCAAACTTTACAATGGCTATTGTTATCTTTATCTACCGGGCAGTAGGCAAATCGACAAGCTGGAACTGATCTTCAGATATAATTTGAAAATCAAGCTACGCATTAAATTGATGCAAAGTTATAAAGAATTGTTTGTAGTTCTGTTAATTTGGCATTGTATGGTAGCTAACATGGTTGATAGATAAATATTAGTGGGATACTTGCTTTTTTGTTACTAGCAGTAAATGTAGGAGCTTTAAACTAATATTAAATGCCAGCAGAATGTTTTATTAATATTTGAGGAAAACAGGATTCTAGACTTTAACATTGTTGTCTCTATTGTATTCCAGCCTGTCATCATCCGGTTACGTGCATTAAGATCAGATAGTAATACATAATGCAACTAAATGCTATACGTAATCTATAAGTGGTCATATTATCAGTGTAATATTAATATCTGACTGACTAATTTAAACTAGTTAAAATGTCAGTTCTGTGTATATGATTTATTGGTATGGATGGTTGGGACAAAAATATTTAGATAAAGAATAAAAATACATTTTTAAGAGGAATTCTTTGAGCTTACTTTTAAAAGATAAAAGGGATATTCTGGATTTAAATTAATATGAAAATCTATTATATATTTTAGATCCCATATATTCTATTGATTTTCGGAATATATTAATATTATGATGGGGTAAAATAAAAATGTTTTAATTTCTGGTAGAATATACTTTATTGCGGGTAGAAAAACGTCAATATTTTAAGCGTAAACGGATGCAGTATAAATTAAAATTGAAGAAAGGGTTAGGATATGTTCTCGGAGAAACACCTGTCTACAGCTCTCCCTGCTCCCATGGCCGAACACTAGACGTATAACTCTCTTTTACAATTTGATGACCCTTTACAACATAGAAGATGGAGCTGTCCCCCATGACATTATGCTATACGATATCATAGTGGAAAATTAGTCATGGTATACCTAATTCATGTTTCAAATTGTTTGAAATAAATTTAATTTAAAATAGAATCACTAATCAGTTCAGCAAATGATTATATTTAACTATCTAAATAGTTCTTTGGATATTCATTTTGTAAGTAGTAACTAACAATTGTAAATATAGACCTATAAACATATTTAAGACATTTAAAGCAGTTCATAATAATTATTACTTACCAAATTCAGAGAAGAATATCGCAAAACAACAAATCTTGCTGTAATTTATGGAGATTTATCTCGATTAAAACCATTCATTAAGTTGCAAATGAAGTGCATTGTTTATATACACACCTATTGCCTATTTAAATATATATACCACAACTCAGCACAACAGAGTAAATGCAATGTTACCTACAATACAGTATGCACATTCAGCAGAATAGCAGAGCTGGCATTGTACATTCAGCCCTATCATCCATCACTGTAACCGCACACCATTCAGATTATGTAGGGGCATTCACTCGTGGGTCAGTCTTTCCAATACATTTTTCAACCGATTCCCATTTGTCTATTACAGTGTTAAAATGTTCTTGTACATTAAGTGAGCCATTACGTTGATAAATCATGAAAGCGTAACAATAATTTTAAAAATAGTATTTTAAAGTGCCTTCTTAGCAGCTACGTACTGAAACTAAAATGATTTTCTGACGTCAGGCTACTGACCCTTGAAATCAATGAGATCTTTTACGCTATTCGAACCACATAGTTATTTTCTAAGAGTTTAGATTGTTTTGACTGTCTTTACCAGGAAGTTACCTATTACGATGTTTTTAATAAGCTAATATACTTCCACTAATTTCATATTGTTATATGTAGCAGGCGCTTTCTCATGAGTAAATATATCACTCTATATTACTATTTTTATACAAGAGAACTGATCCCACAATGCCTGAAGTAATAAACGTTTTAGGTTTACATTTCGTTTACCACATGAGTTTAATTTAGCCTATCGTACCCTAAATTTCATATACGGTACATAACAAATCCAGGTTGGTATAGTATTTTTACATCGCATTGTAGAAAAATTATTGAATTACCATAACAATACAGAAGGAGGTAGATGATAAATAAATTGAAGTAATAAATTTTAAGTTATCAATGACATGTTATGTACCAATTCATAAGGATCGTCTGTGAAAAGGTACATTTTACATAACTAATAATAGTGTTTAATAAAGAAAATTTTATGTAAATATTTTTTTTTTGTCTTTAATTCAATATTTTATAATTTTTATAACTTTGATAAGCATGTTTGTCAATTATGCTTCCCCTCTAAGTCGAATTTTTATTTCCTATTTTGTTTGCACCCTACACTTCAAATAAAAATAAAAATAAATGTATATTATAATTGCTTTTCATTTTATACTACCATGTACCAAATCTTGCTCCTCAAAACAAGACAAACGATTAGAAATGTTCTACCTATCCACGATATGAGCAATCATACGAACGTATATGATAAAAATGAACTGCAGCCACAAAATTTGGCATAAGGGAACTTTAAATAAGAAGAATTACTTTGATACACTAATTGTAGCAACGCTCCGAAGTCTTTGATGTTTTAAAAGACGTACTAACGTGATTGTGCAACCGAGCCTAATTACATCACCGCACTAAAATTTGCACCACAGGTAAGGACATTTAAGGATTTCGCATCATTTATTGCATTATTTACGGTATCAATTTATTTTCCTTTGCACCATGTCACACTTGATCAAAATTTCACATTAAACTGCAATTAATCGCTAGATTGTTCCATTTATATTTATATTTTTATACTCAGTAAATATCGAGACTCTAAATAGGTCATTCCTATAGCCTGTAGTGTCAGGCCGTATATATAATTTAAATTCGTAACTTAAGTCAATTTTAGCGTTTTAAGATTAATAAAAGTTTAATGGAATATATAAGAATATGTGAAAAAAAGATATGTCCTGTTTTTTATGAAATTAAAGTGGAAGCAATCGACTTAAATTTATCTGGCTCCTGTCCAGAAGGCGTCGCGGTTTGGAATTATTCTCGTATTCTGTAAAACTGTCCTCAATCATATATTATTTTATTGTTTATAATTCATGTTTCTTGTCCACTTTGAATGTTTCACTTTATTTTCTATAATTAATAGTTCACTACTCGTTGGAAATATTTTTCCTTAACCTTACAATGAACAAAAATATTATTTCATATTTAATATATCAATTCATCACTATACGATGAATGCAAAGGCCTTTCATACATTTTCTAGGATTGGTGTCAGCACATAATCTTTTCTTTATTCACGGACCCACGCAAATGAAAATGGTCTTTCCACTAAAAAAAAAAAACACTTGTATGGATGAAAATGTAGTATAATGTAGAAACTGCACAACGAATATAATGGGTTCAGTTCCTAGGGGCTTATTAGAAAGTATCCTGCGGTTAAATCATCGATGAAACGTTTATTAATAATGTAAAGACTGACAAAGTTAAGAATTTAGGTTGACGCTGCTGTTAACCACATTGAACCTGTCTGTTACTACGTCACGGCAGTGGTGGCTGACACTTCTCCCTCGGCTCACGGTGAATAGATTTCAGTTTATATATAATCCAAAATGGTACATTATATAATTGTATAGGTTTGTTTGGAAACTGATTCGATTTCATGTAAAATACTGTATGAAATAATTTTACCTTATATTCTAGCTAATGGACGCAGTAGCGAGCAATATATGGTGCATTCTTGGAAATCACATTTGGTGCAACACAAACAGAGTGGATAACTTAGTTACTACGCTTTCAAGCAAAACAGTATAATATAATATAATATTACATTATTTACTTATGCAAGTTTCAAGCAATAACCATGGATGTAATACTCAGCCATAAATATGAGATTTTAATATACTACAATGAAGAGATGAACACTATTGATGAGACATAGGTAAATTTAAACATTTAATACATTGGTTACATGTTGGAAGGAAATGATTACATGTTTATTGCAACAGCTGTTCCTTACTTATTATTTCCAAATATCATAAGTTTTATAAACTATTAAATATTATCAAGTATGATTAATCGTTTCTTGACAAATGACAATTCGTGTTTATTGTTTCATTGTGATATTTCTACTGTCAAATACACACAAAATCGCTAAAACAAATTTCTTTTTATCCGGCCCGGAGTAAGAAATAAAATTGTGTCAGCTTACCCAGTAATCACAATCAGCTTAATTAAATTTCAACCAAATATTATGGTTAGAAATGCGCCTTCACGAAACTCATTTTTGACTATTTAGTGATACATTTCATAGAAAGTTTATATATTACATATATAGTTAGGCAACGCGTATTACAATGTCAAATGCTAAAATTTTAATCGTACTGAATATTTTTACTAACATAAGTATTACGTGATTTTCTAGTTGCCATCACGGTTAACCCATACGACAACTGTATACATGTTCGTTAACGCTCAGGCAAATCTAACGGAGTACCATGCACCAACATTGAATTCTAAGTTTCCTACGTAGGAATAACATTTTGTGTAAAATTACTATAACAGTCTGTAGACCAAATTTCTCACTATATTTGTACAGACAGACTAATACATAAGAAAATTAATTTTGTTCAGCCCCTGGAGAGGTAGGCTTAGTTGTCTTGCCTATCAATGGTAAAGGCTTTATTGACGAGATGAACAAACCCACCCGTAATCAGGTCAATAATTTTATTTGTATGTCAATCTAACCAAACAGTGTTTATGTAAATCAACAAAAGCAATGTGAAAAGTAAAAAGAACCAACATGTTTTTTACGTTAGTAAATTTGAAATTAGTTAGATCAGAAGTAAATAACATTATTAGTTTAAAATGTTTGATCAATTATATATAATCTGTTAAATACAATAACAAATAGGATGGATTATCGTAGGCACTTCGACACCCCAAAAGTAATTTTATTTTTATGTTTAACTGAGGTTGAAACAAATTCAATATTCTTGCACTACTATTCAACACTTGGCCCATCAACTGATCCAATCCCTGGAAATTCAATTTATTCAGTTTCCCTTCTGTGTAAGGGAGACTCAAAGGACCGCTGCTTTAATCAAAGGTCTTCCCCAGCTCGTTGATTTATGAAATATACATAGCCTTTAAACTAGGCTACATTGATTAGTCAAATTTTTTACTTTAATAAATTTAAATAAACATTTTTAACATAGCAATACATGTATAATAACTACTTGTACACGTAATCGTAATAAATAATACCATACAATTAAATATAAAGTCGAAAAAAAAAACATTATATCCAAAAAGAAACTGGATAAATATTTATTTCTAAAATTTATTCTGGATTCAATGTTTGTAGGATGAGAAAGTAGACAGCGTTTTCACTGCAGCAAAGTACTTTTAATAATACGGAATTAGTCACACATTAAAATTTACATATGGAGATTACGTTTGTTAATCAAGCTGACGCAATGGGTTTATATTTGTAATGAGAGATGTCCGTAGGTGTTGGTGTTACTTTTGTTTTCTAATATTATACAATAAAAAAACTCTTTTTATTCATTATAAATTTCTATTTTAAATGGTGAATCTTATTTATTTGAACAGCATAATACTATTCATTTTATTCTAACAATTTAAAATTTAACAATTCTTTTTAACAAGTCTTCTATTTATTTATTTACTAACAATTAAATTGATTTTCTTAGTAAAACATACAATTCAATTAAAATTGTATAACATACGGTACATCAACTCCTTGTGAGATCCTTATTTCTTACCGAACTTTATGACATATGTTGGGTTTATTTAAAATCAAACATTATATTTTTAATTAAGGATTCCTGTAAATACAAAGAAAAATATTCTCTACTGGATTCATACGGAGACAGGAAACATAAATTTGAGTAAACTGTTCTATTCACATATATTATTAGTTTTGAGAAAGTTCATTTCAACATGTACAGCCACACACATGAAAACAAAAATTCGTACCCGAAAGTTGAGGAAAAGTGATAAGTTTTTGTATTTCTTGTGTATTTAACTGAAGACGGAACGTGTAATCTAAATATAATGTTTAAGAACAGCTTATTGAAGTTTTCAGGAAAAGTTTTAGAGTTTCAGTATATAAGTTTATCAATAGATTTTAGTTTGTTATTATAGAATGATAATGTTATAAATTTAAAATGTAATATAATATAAGGACATAATAAACCATCACATAAATTCATAGATTTATAAACCAATAAAGTTCAGCTTACGGTTCAAGTGGGCATCTCAGGAGTCATCTTAACTTTAGAAATACTACTCTTATCCATTATGTGAATTCTTGAATACCAAAATTTCTAAGTTTTGCATAACAAGATTTTAAATCACTATACTGGGTGTTCTAAAATAGCCCAAAAGATTTCGAAATTAAAATATATTACAGAAAATAATACTTTAAATTAATTGACTAAAGTAGTCAAAGTATGTACATAATTATGTCATTTTCATTTTTAGAATATAACATTAGGTAAATGTTCCCCACAAACATTCACACGTCTGTAATTTTATCTTCAAATTTCTCATTAAACGGTGGACCATGGACATCAATATTGCAGCAACCTCATTTATTGCTCAGTTCTTTAAATTGCCAATAATGTGAGGTTGTGTAACAAAACTTTGCTCTTTATGCCCCACAACCAAATCTTGCAAGCTTTGAGATCCGGAGACAGGCCGTACAACATTGCCAAAACGTTTGGCTTTGCAGAAAAGAGACGCTCATTTTCAATATTGTTTGGAACAAGTACATATCGAGGCCTACCGGGTGGTTTCACTTTTAATGCAGAAGCACAATATCTTAAATTACTCACCAACATTTTAATATCATTCCTACAGGGAACAGCCCCATGACAAGGAACACGGAATTCCTTACGACATAAACGACTCATTATTTTTAAAGAAAGATTCAAGAACCAAAGCATGATGATGAACTGTTCACTCTTCCATTATTATTGAAATTCCATCAGGCGTTTTTTAATTATTGCAGCAATCACAACTCTTAACTTAATAATAGTGGAGAATCGGTTGTTTCAAAAGTGTCAGGTTTTATTAGACCACCCATTACAGCTAATTGATTGTGCGATAAATAACATAGTTGTACAGAACTAGATCTGATCAAGGTTTTTCTAACATATAACAATGGCTAATATCCGAAATCATATTATCCCTTCAAACCCTCCATTATTAATACCAAAATTTTCAAAAAGAGGAAATACTTATTAAAGCTATGTAAATTTAATTTGTTTGCAAATGATATAAAATGAAATGTATTTATTCCCTATTTTCCATTAATAAATAAGGTATATTATAATTACCAATCGATGTGCTTTCACAGTATTTTTATTTATCATAAAGTTTAGATTAGCGACCTTTTGAAATTGCAAATGACACATAAAGATATTTCTCTGATAAACACACAAGAAAATAAGATAAATACACTTTAAAATTTTTAACTGCTAATATTAATAGTTTATTTGATTCAATACTTTCAGCCACACCCATCAACTAAGGAGATATAGGCTATTGTGATTATTGTAATAGTTCTCTTGAAATTTATTCACTTTTATAAGTTGCACGTTATTTAACCATCAATATGTTTAAGGCTAAAACTCCTGTTGTTTTGTGAGTGTACAGTGATAATTAACAAGTCCACCTGTAATACAAAACGCAAATCCAATTAATTAGACATTTTAGTTCATATTTTGCGATATGCTGTGTTCTATACCAGCAGTAGCATGGTTTAAATTCGTTCAATATTATTTGAACATGTTTTACTATTGAAGATGATAATAATATAACAAAGAATATCGACAATATACATCAAATAAACAAACAAGGAACTAACTGATAAACCCCGAAAAATAATAACATACAAATACGAAATTATTAGGATGTAGAAAATTCTATTTTCTATTTATTGCATTGTAATAATTACTTATTGGGTTTGTAATTATTGGGCCTTTGGTGAGCATATCAGAGGCCTAAATATAATTGGTTCATAATTGCTCTTACAGGGGGTATTTTCCCCCATGGATGGATACATAACAGTATTTAATAGATCACGCAAGTCTAAGATGTTTTAGGTAAATGCAGTTTTCTGCAACTACATTATAGTTTCTTTGGTCAGATCTTTGTAACACGAATAACGAAGATGTTGCGAAACTGTAAAAAGCGATGGATTTTAAAAATGTGTAAAAGACTGCTGACAATAGAGTGGCGGAGTGAATAGAACGGGGAGAGTTTTCATTGCACATTTTGAATACTGAGTGACTACAGTGATGGATGACTGTACATCACTAACTTTCTAGTTTTGTGTTGAATGCCAAATTTTCTTTTCAAATATACGAGGTTTAGTGAAGTTCTCTGACCACACTGTCTGTAAATTCTAAAACTAGTTTTCTATAGATGAAATATTTTACAAGAATAATATAATAGCAAAGGATGACATCAAGTGTCCTTTCAAGTACTATTGCTTGTATCTATATTATTATTATATTACTGATTGTAAATAATTTTCAGGATTTATTTGTGTGTTGTTGTGAACAGTTATTAAAGTTTTAAATTACTTTATATTTTTATTTGATAAAACTAGAATGCAATCGACATTTTAAAATGTAAAATATAAATCAGGTTTCATTAATTGCTAGAATTAAAGTTTCCTAATCCAAAGTCATAGGCCGAAATATAAATAAACTTTAAAGGGCTTCTTGCGAAATATATACTGAGTTAATAGCTACACGTATGTATTTACGAGCGGGTTACAAATAGTCAATGAATACTAATCATTCAGGACAATGACTTACTCAAAATAAATAAGTATATCAATTGTGGTTAGATTTAGACTAAGCAAGCGTAATAAGTAATATTTTAAGATAAAACGTGGAACTTCTAGTCCTCGATACAATACTATATTGCTTTGACCTTTAAAGTAGGAATAATCGGGGGGGAAATCCAAGTTAAGTCAGATATAAATTTATACTAATTTAGTTCAAAATGTGTCTTTATACTGTTTATTGTAATTATATTAATAATTTTATAGAAACGCATTAGTTTATGTCTATTCAATAACATTCTCTGTTATCAAAATTCTCGGATTACCAATAATATATAAGTATTCAATTGGAAATTCACACAAATGCAATTACATTATTTATTTTCAACCAATTTAAAAAAAAGCATTAATAGTTTATATAAATGTGATAGATAACTGTAAGTAAACTCCATTTATTATATTTTATTTTTCTTTTTACAATTACTCTTTATTTTGTTCAAAACATATATATATTATATATATATGTATTCTCATATATATCTTTATATATATATATTTCTTGTGTGCGTGTGTATGTTAATAAACTCCTCCTAAACGGGTGGACCGATTTTAATGAAACTTTTTGTGTGTCTTCAGTTGGATCCGAGAATGGTTTAGATTCATAATTCGGTCCAATTTTAATAGTTTATTTAATTAATGTTTTAATAATAAATTGTTGTTGATGGTGGAGTATTTTACATTGGATCCGCCAGACTGCGCCACGACACGTAATACAAACTGAACTGTTACTTAACAACTGTGAATATTTTCAGCTGAAGTTCATCAAAGAGGCAGAAACATTTGTTCACATTTAAAATTTAGAAAGTTCATATTTTAAATTTGTAAAGTGCTTGATCAGTAGTGTAAAGCAGATTTGCAAAGATGAAGTTTCACCAATTGTTCTACGTAAACATTATAATATTACAACACAGCCATAATGTTTTTCTATTTTAATTCCAGCCGACAGTTTTGTGCTGCTATCAAATTTGTGCGTTGTTTTGTAACATTCTGTGATGATTGTGTGAGTGCTAATTGTTATAATACATTAATAGAGATTGAAGATGTTTGAAGTGCATAAAAAAACTATAGTTTTGCAAATTTATTGAAGTGAGTATATTGGTCGCATAGGCCTACCTCAAATAACCTAAGCAGCATACAAATCAAAAGGTTGTGTTTCTGTGTGTGAATATTGTTAACAGTTTATATAATCAAGTTTTAAACTAATTGGATTTAAAATAATTTGTTGTAATTTACATTTTTTAATCTGCAGTCAGAATTGGTCACATAACTTCAAATTAAGTAGCATACAAATCATATGTGTGAATAACTACTTATTGTTAATAGTGTATCAATTGGTTTTAAATTAAATTCTGTTGGCCAGTTCCGATATTATACTGTAATTTTAAATTACTAATTTTATAACAAGTATATTTTTTAATTTACAACTTAATTTATCGTAATGCTATTGAATGTACAATATTTTTTGTTAATCCTTCAGGAATGTACACAAATTAGATGGTTTTCCGATAGGGCTAAAGTATAATAAGTGGCCTCCATCACAATCGAATTATTGATATTTCTGAATAGCCTATCCAAACTACTATCCGAATTGGATTATAGTTATTTAAAGGCTGAAGTATAATAAGCAGCCACCATCACAATCGAATTATTGATATTTCTGAATAGCCTGTCCAAACTACTGAATTTCATTATAGTTATATATTCAGTCAAATATAATTAAATTTTTAATTATAAATTGTTGTTGATGTTGGAGTGTTTTATATTGGATACGACAGACCGCGCTACGACACGTAATACAAAGTGAACTGATACTTAACAGCTGTGAATATTTTCAGCTGAAGTTCACCAAAGAGGCAGAAACATTTGTTTACATTTAGATTACATTATTATAAAGTGCTTTATCAGTAGTCTAATGCAGATTGCAAAGTTAAATTTTCACCAATTGTTCTATGTAAACATTATAATATTACAACACAGCCATACGTTTAATTAATAATAGTCTTGAAAGCATAGAGTAAGCATAAACATATAAAAATAACACCACTTCTTATTTCAATATATTCTGTACTCACTTTGGAGGATAGAGATTATCCAGATATAAAAATTGGAAGTTTTAGCTTTTAACTGAAATTGACAGTTTGTGCTGCTTTCAATGTGTGTGTGTGTTGTTTTGTAAGGTTCATGTTTTCAAAAGTAAATACGGCAAATAACATTAAAATATAATAGAATGAAGTTATAAAAAGTGTACTACGTGGCCGCGTTATAAGTTTATAAAAGCCAACAGGCAAAAAAGAAGAAAATAAAAAATAAAACATTGTGTAATTATTGTGTGAGTGCTAAAATTATAATAGTACATTAATAGATATTATTGGTCGCATTACCTCAAATAACCTATGTAGCATACAAATCAAAAGGTTGTGTTCCTATGTGTGAATAACATTGTTAACATTTTAGATAATCAAGTTTTAAACTAATGGATTTAAAATAATTTGTTGTAATTTACATTTTTAATCTGCAGTCAAAATTGGTCAGATAAGTTCAAATTAAGTAGCATACTGAGCCGGGGCTCAGTTTGGACATTTATTTTTGTCTTTTATTTTGCCCACCTCGGCCACTCTTGTCAGTCGGTGGGGGAGTCACTCCGTCAGAGTATTGATTTTCTGCCTGGTTGAGGTCAGCTGGTTGACCTTGACTAGTTTACCGACCAGCTGTTCACCGGCACCGGCACTGGCTCTGGCTACTGTTCGGAGCGGTCAGACACGTTCGGAGAAGCTTACTGTGTTCTGGCTGTTCTCTGTTCTTCCCGTTTCTCCATGGCTGGCTAATTCACCGACTTTCGGCAGGTAATTGTCTTTTTCACTCTCTTAACTTATTTAGTTGGCGGTTTTTCTCTCCCACCCAGACATATATTATCGTAGATTAGTTATAAGTAATTTATATATATTTATTTTGTAACTTGTGTTTCTCGTGTACGTGTTCGTGTCGCAAAGTGTTCGTTCCTGTCTTTCGTACGTTCTAAAATTTGTTAATTTATTTACTTGCTAGTTTAGTTTTTTATCTTTCGCTCTTGTGCCTTCTAACTGATCCGTTCGGTGAACGGAAATTATTTTTTCCGTGTACACACCTTGTTTTTATTTAGTGTAAGCGAGACGGTACAGACTTTGCAAATTTTTGTTACCTCGTGTTTTGTGTTGCGTGCATATTGGGGTGGCAACATCCATGATTTCAATTTTATTATTTAATTATTGCCTTTATAGTAGCGTGAACTGATTAGAATTTAATTATTGTTATTTGGGAAATAATGTATTGTTATTATTTGTAAATTATATAATTATTATTATGCCTACCTTACAATTAATATTTAATAGCAAAATGTAAATTATTATAATATTATAATAGAATGATTAAAATCCAGCGAATTATAGTTACAAGTAATTGTTATCACGCTTAATCATTTAGTATGGCTGTTCTAGCCTATAAGTAAATGTTTATATATTTGAAAATTTGTTTTGTTTGTAATATTTAATATTGTCACCAAGTAGTGTATCTTTTAATACTTGGTGTCTTGAGGTATTTTTGGGAAATAGTCTTCTGATACTTAAAAGGTACTGTTAGTTACAGATTGTTATTTTTTCTTAATTGTTAAATTTAAATATTTTTATTATACTTTGTGGCAAACATAATTAAGTTTTTATTATTTCTCGGGTTGTAGTAAAGTTGTTCTGAATATCTACTGGTTATGTTGGGATTCTATAGGGTCCCCGTGAGTGCCGTCAGCGGGACTGGTGCGGCGAGTCTGCCCGAACAACTAAAAAATGGAATGCCCGCGCCCTGCCAGCGCTATTGGATCGGCATCCAACCGGAGTGTAGTGCTCCCATTCATTTCTTCTGTAACAAGGTTGGATTAAAAATGTTTTTTTTTTACTTCTTATACTGAACTTGCGAGGACTGGGGTGCAGGGAGCGCTGCCAGATGTTAGATCTGGAGGAGGGCCAGTACCTAGCCAGTATTTATTTAGTTAGTTACATGACCTGAAGGGGAGGATTTCATCTTTAATTCGGATTCGTGGAGGCAACTAAGCCCCCGCCTCCTTCGAAAATTGGCTTTAAATATATTTTTTTTTTTAATTTCGGCTACAAACTTGAAACAAAATTACTTTTCAAAAATAGTGGGCCTAGAAATTCTACAACCTTTTTCCTCCCCTCAGTTCATAAAAATTACCCGTTAAAAATTTTGCTACTGCCGTACCTGATATATGTTATTTATAGACCAAATTTCTATTTATTGTGTTATTATTATATTATTTATTTATTATGTTTATTGTCATTATTGGAATTATATTTATTGTTGTTATTTAGTTTTTAAGTTACGCGGTGCACCGTGGTGCTGCATAATTGTATTTTGCATGGAAATGTTTGCCACCTACTAATTATATTTCTTGTACTCGAAATCTTGTCTCGTTTTTGTCTCTTCCCACTAGTGGCATGTGATTTTTTTTTATGATTTGCTCCGAGTTTGGGAGGGGCACGCTTCCGAGGCCTCCTGTTTTTTTCACTAACTCGGAACAATACAAATCACATGTGTGAATAACTATTGTTAATAGTGTAGGAATTGGTTTTAAATTAAATTCTGTTGGCCAGTTCTGATACTATACTGTAATTTTAAATAACTATAATGAAATTCGGTAGTTTAGATAGGCTAATCAGGATTATCAATAGAGGTTATCCAGATATAAAATTGGCAGTTTTAAAAATATACTTTTAACTGAAATTCGTAAATATTAAGTGTGCAGCGATTGATCAGTTAATTTTTTGTTTATAAATAACTTGTTTTTTATCTTGGTATGTTTTAAATTGGATCCAGCAGAATGTGCTACGACCGCAATTTCAAATGTTTTTCTATTTTAATTCCAGGTTTTCCCGACAGTTTGTGCTGCTATCAAGTTTGTGTGTTGTTCTGTATCATCGTATAATTATTGTGTGAGTGCTAATTGTAATATTAAATTAATAGAGAATCACATGTGTCAATAACTATTGTTAATAATGTAGGAATTGGTTTTAAATTAAATTCTGTTAGCCAGTTCTGATACTATACTGTAATTTAAAGTAACTATAATGAAATTCAGTAGTTTGTACTTCAGACCTATAGGGAATACTTATTTAGTATATTAGATAAATTAAATTCTGTTGGCCAGTTTCGATACTATACTGTAATTGTAAAAAAACTATAATGTAATTCAGTAGTTTAGATAGACTAATCAGAAATATCAATAAGTTGATTGTGATGGTGGCCGCTTATTATACTTCAGCCTTTAAGTAACTATAATCTAATTCGGGATAGTCCATTTTAGTAGTTTAGATAGGCTATTCAGATATATCAATAATTCAATTGTGATGGTGGCCACTTATTGTACTTCAGACCTATAGGGAATACTTATTTAGTAATTTTAGATACCGTAGTCTACGTTGTTATACATTTTTTTCTAGAAGTTACTTAATTAAAATTACATATTCAATAAGTTACTTATATTCATTGTGTACTATTATACAGAATTTTATTTTTACAGAAAAATACCACGTCTTTGTGGAAGAGGACGAATAGTTATTCAATCATGTGGTTTATATGCTACTTAATTTGAACTTATGTGACCAAACTGTTAACAATATTTATTCACACATAGAAAACACAACCTTTTGATTTGTATGCTACTTAGGTTATGCGACCAATATACTCACTTCATTCAATATATTTTCAAAATTAGTTCAATAACTTCAATATATAACTATAGTTTTTTATATACTTCAAAAACATCTTCAATCTCTATCAATGTAATATTACAATTAGCACTCACACACAATAATTACACGATGTTACAAAACAACACACATATTTGATAGCAGCACAAACTGTCAGGAAAATCTGGAATTAAATTAGAAAACATTTGTAACTGTGATCGTTAGCGCATTCTGCTGGATACAATGTAAAACATTCCAAGATGGTCCACTCATTTAGGAGGAGTTCAGCTCCATACACACGCACACAAGAAATATAAATTATAAAGATAATGAAATTCGGTAGTTTTAGATAGGCTAATTAGAAATATCAATAATTTGATTGCGATGTTGGCCGCTAATTATAATTCAGCCTTTAAATAACTATAATCTAATTCAGTTCGTCATTTTAGTAGTTTAGATAGGCTATTCAGAAATATCCATAATTTTGATTGTGATGGTGGCCACTTATTATACTTCAGCCCTATACGGAATACTTATTTAGTATTTTAGATAAATTAAATTCTGTTGGCCAGTTCCGGATACTATACTGTAATTTTAAATAACTATAATGAAATTCGGTAGTTTAGATAGACTATTCAGAAATATCAATAATTCGATTGTGATGGCGGCCACTTATTATACTTCAGCCCTATCGGAAAACCATCTAATTTGTTTATGTACATTCCTGAAGGATTAACAAAAAAATATTGTACATTCAATAGCAATTACGATAAATTAAGTTGTAAATTGAAAAAATATACCTGTTATAAAATCGTTTGTTTCAACTTTTTTACCTTCAGATTAAGTAAGTTTTCATTTAAAACATCCTCTACATTTCACATCACTCATGTTATACTCACACACTATCGGTTGGTCAAAGTGTGATTAAATGTACATGTGATGAAGTTAGATATTGTAATAACTTTTTAATAGACATTTTTTATCAAAACAGCCCAGATTGTTACAGATTAATCAAAGTTTAAAATTTTCGCATTAAAGACGTGTGTACAGGACAAACGTCTGTCGGGTCTGCTAGTATATATATATATATATATATATATATATATATATATATATATATATATATATATATATTATGAGAAAAACATTAAGGACCTTAATTTAATATTTAATTGTTAATATAATTAGTTGATTTTATGTTGTATACATTATTTACTTGAAATACTAGGATATTATGCAATGTAAAAACACATCTGTAACACATTTTTTAAACTGCATGTAATAAGTGGAAAATGAATTACAGAGATAATTTTATAGAACAAAATATTATACTTACGTTGAAATGATACTAAAAATATAACTTCTATCCTTGTTTTCGTAAAACAGTAAGGCCTATCCCACTTGTAGCCTCAATCTGCTCGTCATCTGGGCACCAATCAATGTGAGGATAAGGGAGTGAGTCAGTACAGAACAAGGTAGATGATTGTACGTCACAGACAGTATTCAAAACCGCCCTATCTCCAATTCAGCGACACGCTATAATACTGCTTAGCTACAGCTCTACAATATCAGCTCTATTCATACTTATAATTTATAAATAATTATATTATTAAATTAAAAGAAGATTTTCAAAGACACAATAATTTTAACCTATAAAAAGTCCTCTGAATAATAATACGGTAAACTGTTCCATGAAAAGGTACAACAATAATAAAATATATAATACAGTACA